>NW_011887464.1:0-43521 GCF_000313485.1 Hansenula ciferrii | reverse complement strand
TATACTTGTATATATTATATGGCTCTATTCTGAGCACAGAATTTTAACTGGGAGATTTAATTTCACACTCAATGTTAAATATTTAAGCTCTATCCTGCTAACTGCTGACTCGCTCATTATAAGGTCTTGATAATGTAGCAGCTCTGTTTTTATATACGGGTTTATCTAGATGTTCAAAAATTGAGAAGATTATTTAAATTGTATAAAGCTCTTTAAAAATCCAGAATTTGATTAGTATAACGCCTTCCTCGAGTATGAGATATAGAAACTAAGCTTTATTTCAATGAAAATGGAAAACGACTACCTTCAACTAGTACTAAAGAACCTACCTTTTGAACTGTTTTTAAAAGTTCTAGATAATTCGAGTCCAACGGATATAAAGAAATTTATTGAAATCATACCAGGATTACACAATCAAATTAAAGATCGATACAAGATAATACAATGGCCTCCCTTGAGAGCAAATCCAAAGCATGAAGATGTTATCCAAGATCTAAAAACCGTGTCTGAAGATATACAATGTATATATCAATTCAAAGGTTTGATTCTATTAGAAATTAAGGATGTTGAAAGTGAATATTCAAGAGATTTATTACGAAACTTTTTACCTAAAATTGAAGCAGAAATGAAGTTTAAAGCTTTTAAAATATATATTACAAATGATGATCCTCAGTGGTATCATGCCAACCATAACGGTCGCAGTTTTATCAATTCTTTATTCTCAGTTTTGGACAAGAGACAAGATAATATATTTAAACATTGTTCACTTACAGGTTTGAAAAGGCTTCATTTACCGAATGGTAAATTTTGGATTCCAGAATGTATAAAGTTTTATGATTTTTCTCAGGATGGCTCAAGTTCCAACCAAGCTGTTGAAGATGTGAGGTTCATGGGTGGGTTAGAAACATTACGTATTGAAGGTGATCTTAGATCTGATGTTTTAGAATCAAAAATCCCACTTTTCCCTCAACAATTAATTTTATATCAACCATCAACTACACCACTTCTCTCTAGGCAATGTTTCCAAAATGTTACTGATCTAAGATTATATGATATCAATGATGATATTTTTGGTTTTGTTGAACTTCCAAACCTTGTTCATTTATTAGTCACTGGAAGAAACTTATTCAAAGTTTCAGATTTGAAAGCACCAGCCTTAGAATCACTTACAATTCATTCAGATCTTACAGGCTTATCTTTTCAACTATTCAACATTGAAACACCACAAATAAAACAATTGGAATTAATTTGTGAAACTTTCCATTCTGCAGAATTTGTTTCTTTTGATACATTGAAAGAAGTTACAATTGATCAACCTATATACTACACCAATCCACCAATAATAAACTTGGAATTATTAGCAAATAATGGGAATTTATCAAACCCATTGAACTTTGTCAAATCTGCTAAGAGAATAAGAGTTTCTAACACGATTCCTATATTTACAAAAACTCATTTTCCAAATCTTGAAAGCTTTACAATTTTAGGTGATGGTTATGGACGTCGCAGTGTTGAAAACCAAATTTATAGTATTCCATCCTCAGTTAATGAATTAATATTTACTAGTATGAAATACTTTGATGAACTTGATCACTTAGGAAGATCTGGTATTAAAAAAGTTCAAATTTTAGACAGGCATATTGATTCAAGATACAAATTGGATCTGAGAACTTTATCAATCTTGTATCCTGATGTTGAGAGTTTGATTTTACAAAATTGTTATTTAAAAGATTTAAACAATCAGCTAAACAATCACAATATTAAAGAGTTAGATGTACATTTTGACCAAGTGGCTACTGGAAGGTCCTTAAATTTTGAAGGAGCAGTTTTCAGTCAATTGAGAAAGTTAAGGATAAGACATCCTCAAGAGCACCCAAAAGTTCATCTAAAGAATTACTTAAACCTCAAGGGATTTGAAGCACCAAATTTGGAAGAGCTAATAGTACAAGATTTTCATATTGAACATCATCTTAGTACATCACCCTATCCTAAGCTGAAGAAATTAACTATAGATTATGCATCAAGCTTAGAGATTGTTAGTAGTGATATCTTGGAAGAAGTTCATCTTGATGGAGGTAATAATTATGGGTTTTTGGCTTGTATAAAACAGTTATATATGGGAGAGATATTCAGAAACTCCGGCTTTAAGTTTTATCCACCAAAGCCTATAGTGAAAGAATCATGGATGAATGTTTAATATTGTACATGTGAGGTTTTTTAGATCCAATATAGTTGATTAATTGTACAATTGTTATATACCATCGTACTATATATAATGAAATTTCGATTATCTGGCAATCTGTTTAAGTATATAGATAACTGACTCGCTTGTAGTCACTCTGCAAAGACATAACTAACGATAAACCTCTAAGGATATGAATCTATATGTATTCTCTTTAAATGAAGCATAGTGTATGCTGTAGTGCGCGATAACGAATCTTATCACCGCACCCCAGAAATACATCTCATTCAGTCACACCCTTTTCTTCCATATTAATTCAACTTTTTATTAAGGATCACCCAGTTCTTCATGATGACTACACTCACTGAATTACCATTGGAGCTCATTCTTCATATCACAAGCTTCTTGGAAACAGATCTTCAAGATTTCAAGAACTTTCTCCTTTCCAGTGTGAAGATTCAAAACTTATTGAAAGATTCATATTGCATAGTGACAAATGATATCAACTACAAGACATCTTTCAAAGATCTAGGATTCACTAAGGAGAGTCCATTCTATGTTTCGAATCTACTTGTATCGAATGATTGGATATATACCAAAGCTGGAAGAGATCTATCCATTGATGACTATGAAGATGCAGTTTATAAGGACGATTCATTTTTGAAAAACTTTAGAGGTACAATATTTCTTGATTTCCATTCTAATGAAGAAATTAATATGTTGAGTGATTCAATAAAGAAGCTTGTTGACTTAGTTAGAGATATCCCTCCTGAGAGAGTCACTTTCAGATATTCATGGTATGAAGATCCTAATGTGTTACTTCAAGATCAAAAACCAGATGTATCAACAAGTGAATTTGCTGATAGAGTATTGATCAATGTTACACATTCATCTTTAGATAATTATTTGCAAACAATGGTTGAGGAGTGTGATTTGAGATTGAAATTTAATAATCATTATGAAGCTCCTGAATATTTGAAAACTGGTCCTATTTGCTCTTTTTTTGACTTACTTTATACCTCCAAAAAAAGAAAGCGAAGTTATACTGAGCTTCCATGAGATCAAAGTTGAATATGAATAGCCAATGGTATAGTTGAACTCTAGAGGATAACCGAGCGAGCTCTCTATCACATTGGGTGCCATTCATCGATTTACTTTAACGGAGTCTCAAATATCAATTGGCTGAAAATAATCATTATTGGTATGAAGAATTTACAACTATATCGCCACTGTGCACTATAATAGCTTATATCGTATAGGTTTAAGTTCTCTGGGTAAAAATACACTCACTTTCAATGACTTTGAAGCTGGATATCCAACATATTTTATATACTTTATACCAATATGTTATACCATCTAGATCTTTCTCATATTGTAGAATATTGTACATTATCAGTGAGGATTCAACAGGAAATGATATGTGTAGAAGTTAAGACACATGCAGGTAATGTACTAATTTGATATTATATTGCACAAGAAAAACATTCTACAACTGATTTAATATAAGTATTCATAAATTCGTCTATAATTTAAATAAGATATATAAAACACATAATAACGTAACACATAAAATTTGATTAATCAGATTAGCTGAATTAAAATTGATAAGATCATAAAAATAAGTTTTTTTGATAATATTGGGATTGAATATTGATTATGAAAGTGTGAATAATTCTTTATAAAGTATCTGGAGTCCAATCAAGGCCAATTCTTTTGTATACTTTACTTTGGACTTGAGTCCATAATTTAGCTTTATCATCTTTTGTTAATTTAACAGGTGAATCTTTATTAACATCATTTAATAAAGCTTTTCTTAATAATGAATTACCACCATTTGAACTAGATGATTGTAAACTTTGATTTCTTTTGAATTTTTTCTGTTCATGACATGCCTTCTTAAAATCATAACGACATTGAGATTCAACAGCTAAATTTAATAAATAATTTTCAATAACATTTCTCCATTCAGGTTTTGATAATCTATTATTATAAAACAATGGGATTCCTGAATTTTGTAAAAACATTGCATGTCTTTGTCTTGCTGCATTTAAAGTATATTTAGCAGTTTGAATTCTAAAATTTAAATCAAATTTTGATTCTTTATAAATATCACTCTCCACTAATACACGAACAACAGTTTCATCATCTGCATCTAATGGTAAATATTGTAATTTAAATCCAGATGGAACTTTAATTTCTGGTAATCTACCATTCCATTCTGGTCTTAATTGTTCCACAATCAATAATGACCGTATATCATTCAATTCCCAATCTAATAAGGCTCTTTTGGTAAACATTGGACGTCCGTCTATTAGTAATGAAGGATCTGCTAACAATTCTGGGGCATACATATCATGGAAGCTATGTGGTAAAGCATCATGTAAAGTTAATGAATTAATTGATTCTTCTGGAATTGATTGTTGTTGATATGATTGTTGAGATTGGGGTATTATAGTGGAATCACCTGAATATTGTGAAACATTTGTAATTTGAGTCTGTATTGTATTATTTGTAAAGATTGAATCTGCATTTGTTGTGATTGATGGTGCTGATGAAATTGTTGATCCTGATGATTGTGATGAGAATGAAGATGAAATTGAAGGGACTGGATGCAATGCTAAATGTTCTTCATAGCCATCCATATCAACATCTTGGTCATTATCTTGAGCTTGATCTTGATCTTCAGCTTTTGTCACTGTTCTCAATGAACTTGAAGAATTATTTGAACTTAAACTTTTCAATCTTGAAAGGCCAAATAGTTTAGATTTAGATTTTTCTTTAGACATTTGTGATTCTTGATTTAATGCCATTGGTAACTCCAAGGATTCTGATGAATTACTTTTAGACAAGCTTGGACTTGAATCACTTGCATTTGCAACATACTTCAATGGTGAAGAGCCATGCCTTAGTTGAGGAGCTGAAGCCTTTAGATTTAATTTTTTAGAAATCTCATCTCTTGCACGATTTGTATACTCTTTTGGAGTTTGTGAAGTGTTTTTGGAAAGCACCGGTGACACATACATGTTGTCGTAGTATATGACTTTGTTGCTAGTTTTGTTTGCTTTGTTGAAGTTGGTTTTCAATTGATAGAATATATTTAAATTCACTAGGAAAAAAACAGGGTTTTTCCTGGATAAAACGGCCAGCTTTGAACAAGTCTTAGATTCTTAAAGTATCTGGTATATAACTGATGGTGCTAAGTAGCAGTGAATAACCACCGTTTATCTATTGTAATATTGATGTTTCTCAGTTGTTGAAGCAAAAAAATGAGTAAATTAGTCAAAGATTCAAAGAAAAGAAAGCTTTTTTGCCCATATTTGAAAATTTGAAATCGGAAGATTTTGAATGTTTTATAAATGGACAAATTTTATCCTGTTTCCTTTTTGGTGAAACTTTATTTTTTCAGGATCGACGGCAGTTTCAAATCACACGGGGCGCATGCAAGCCGGTTTTTCGCGAGCTTGGGGAACAGGACAAAGGTGTCAGGACAAATTCGACAGAACCATACAGGATTAAACTTTGAGATGATCCAGTTACTAAATTCAAGCAGCTATACTGATCTCAAGCAATAGCACTATCAATATATTTAGGTTTATAACTCACCATGGAGTGACCACTTCGTCTTCAACCTTCCCAGCTTGTCTAGTTGTCAAGAAGTCGCTTTGTTTCTCGGTGGTTTTTCCATTCAAATTCAGGCAGCAGGATAATTAATGTCCCGTGTCTCGGAGAAATTTCTCCGGACAATAGACATTCGTAAGCGCGCGAATCGCAACAATTGTGGGGGAGGTTTATTGTGTACACAATTAATTATTTGGAGATAAAAACATGACAAGAAATATGGTTTACCACCAAGTTAATTAGGTGAAATGGATCTTTTCAATAGTCCTTTTGAAAGCTGGGGTAGCAGGTAGCAGTTTCTCAATCGGGAACTCACTTGTATCACTGAAGCTCTTTCGACATGATATTATAATCATGATCATGATGTGGAAGATCTTATAGCAAACAGCCCTCAAATTAATCGGGAATAAAGATCAGAGCTTGGAACCACATCGAAATCGAACCTCAAAACAGCTGATAGGCTATTGGCTGACAAAATACATGGTGTCAATTTTGTACTATATATATCTACAATGAAATGAGATACACCTTTGACGGCCATGAATCCACATTATGATAACTAGTTGTGATAAATGTAGCGCATTCATATAAATAAATGCCTGGGTCACCTGAAGCCTGAGAGAGTTTCGATTCTCAATTTTTAGAAGTACTTAGCAGCCGAAGCTTCATTGACCTGCCTCTTGCGTCTAAATAATAGTTTTTAAACTCCCGTAAAGATACGACGTTATTATTATTCTACCTACGCATACCACTAGCCGGCATTCTCAACATTATTGGCAATCGAGTATACACACATGAATATTATTTAATTAATATATCAATATACTTACACTAATTTATCTCATCGATCACAAGGCCGAGATAAATTACCAATTAGAGTGATTGATAGAATTTACAGCTCATAGTGTTGAAGCCTTGGACAAATGAGTAGCAGCTACTAGTTGTACTGGAATCCATATTATGTTATAGGTTAATTGATTAGCTGATATTGGAATATCCCTAGT
This sequence comes from Hansenula ciferrii, assembly GCF_000313485.1. Lineage (NCBI taxonomy): Eukaryota > Fungi > Ascomycota > Saccharomycetes > Phaffomycetales > Wickerhamomycetaceae > Hansenula > Hansenula ciferrii. The sequence continues at coordinate 36,717 of NW_011887464.1, read as the reverse complement.
GACCCCATGTTTTTCAATATTGTATATTAGTGATTCTAGTTGAAGCGTAAAAAACCAAATATGGCATATAAGTTCACGTTTCTTCTCCAAATACATTGCATTATTTTTCCATTATAGAGCTGCCTTTTCTATTTATGCGCCGCGCTCGGAAAAAAGCTTAAATAACCCACAGTTAGCATCGAGAAATCGCGGGACAAATTTGTACTAGTAACTTTTATAGGCAGCTTAATTAAGGAAGTCTTACCAGGTGATGGATGACTTGGACAAAAGTTTAACCATAACAAATCAGAACTCTATAGTGTTTAAAGTCGACTTAATGTCACTTCATATAAATATTTTTCATATATAATTCAGCTACTTAAGACTTAACCTGTGATTTCTTAGAGTCGAGTCAGTTCTGGCTACAGATTCTCCTTCTGTACTTGACGCGTCGACAGACCTCTTTCAAAAGAATCACACAAGTATATGTAGTTGCGAGCGACGACCCATGTATAACACAGAATTTTGGGCATCTTTTAAGCAGTTTGTTCCTGTACAATGTAAATGGTGTAATATGTGGGTCATCGTCTGTTGATGTTTTAGTTTCTGTTTTAGTGGGTACAGGAAAACTACTTATTTTTCCGAAGGAGAACAAAACTCATGAAAAATGTTGAGAAATCCCCAGATTTTGTACATTTCCGAAAAAGGTTGATCCGGGAGAATAGTCGGAAATGTGAATCCATAATACTGTATAAATGCATTTTAATATAAATTTAAACTACCGCTTGATCAGATAATCGGATTATTAGAATATATCATTATCATTAATTTATATCAGTTGCTAAATATGTGATTCATCAAAATAACAAATGAATTATGCTTTTGTTTTTGCTTTTATATACAGGTATGAACATGGATCAATTAAACAGCTCAGAATACATGATTTGGAACCTTTAATGTTTCAGCCATTGCTAAAGCACCATCTGGATCATTTTTATTATATACAAATAAACCTTGTAGTTGAGCAGTACTGACTGGTACATTTAACGCAACTGCCTTTTCAACGAATTGTTTAGCCTTTTCAGTTTCATTTTCATAAAATCTTAAAAACATTCTTTCAATTTGATGAGCTGTGGCATCTCCAACATAAACTCTATAATCAACTCTACCAGGTCTCAAAATAGCAGGGTCTAATTTTTCGGGGTGATTTGTAGTCATGAAAGTAATTGTTTCCTCTGAAGATGCAACACCATCTAATGCATTCAAAAGACCACTAAAGGTAACACCTGATTTAAAACCACTTGAATCTGTTTGATCTCTCATGTTGAAAGCAGCATCAACATCTTCCAATAACAATAATGATCTTTCAGGAATATGATTCATCAAATGATTCAATCTATCATCAGTCAAATTAGCTTCTGATAAATTCAAAATACAAATATTATAATCCAATTCACCAGCTAAAGCTTGAATGAAACTTGTTTTACCAGAACCTGGAGGACCATAAAGTAAGTAACCACGTCTATAAGGAATACCTCTATCAAAATACCATTTACCACTTCCTAAGAAATCTTGAACATCGTTAACAATACCTTCTTTAATACCTTCATCCAAAATAACAGATCCAATCATTCTCTTCTTTTTTGGTTGACCAAATGGACGCCATTCAGGACCCCATGAAGTATATATAACTGTTTTACCTTCTTGAGCTTTCAAAGCCATTGTTTTAGCTTCACCTAACAAATCATTAAATAAACCACGATCTCTATACAAAGTGGTTAAAGTAACAGTTTCGAAAGGTGCACCATTTGTCATATCTAATAATTTACCTGATCTTTCTCTATTAATTAACATATAAGCACCTTTATATTTGATTAAATGTTTACCAGGACCTGGGACTAATGAAAATTTGGTTGTAACAGCACCATTATCATGTTGAATGAAATTTGTTTCAACACTTAAATGTCTTGAACTTCTATTTTTATATTGTGACATCCATTCTAAAAACCATAAATAAGATTTATCCTTTGATGGAATTTCTAAATCAACTAATAATTGACGATATGCAAAACCAGAAGCTCTAATTATACCTTGACGAGCAATTGCTAAAGATGTACCTAAAAGCATCAAACCACCACCAGCTGCGAAATATGGGTTACCAATAACAAATTGTTCAAATAAGTTACTAGCCATACCTTGGAATCCATCTGCTTGTGATAATTTTTGGAAATCTATTTGTGGAGGCCCTGGAGGTGGAGCTGCTGCTGGAGTTTGTGGTGGATTTTGAGATTGTACTATAGGTGCTGGAATTTCATCTTGTTTAGGTAGGACATCTGGAGAGCCCTCTTTCTTCCCACCAAAGCCAAACATATTATGTGCAAAAGCTTTTGTGTGTATACTCTTATTAGCAAAAAGGAATACTTAGCAGATCTATATCTAGCACTCACTTTCTAGATGACATGCTATACTAACATAAATTTTCAAGGTGAACTTTTTTTTCGGTGATGTAGTGGATGTATCAATTTGAAATTAAAACGTATATTCATCAGGGCCATTGGTTGTAGCATGTTTTGAAGCTGCTGAACTTCTTGTAGAATCCCATACACTAGATAACATACCCTTTTCTATCTTTTACCAAGTTTATAAATTCTTGAATAACTTCAAATTCGTTAATATTTCAGATTAACATTAGAAATCAATTGTGGTCCGTATCACATACCGCGAATTTAGAAATTTGAGCTTTGAGGCAAAAATCAAAATAACACTGTGGGATAAATTTTGTAGCAAAGATACCGATTTGATAACTAATAAATAACAAATCCCAATACTAGTCAATTGGGCTCTGAGTTAAATCAAAAGAGTCAGAAGAATCTACTAGAAACGACTTCACACTTTAATTGCTTGTGAGAACCTCAATTGTGAATCTGCTCCTTATTGACGTTATCTTTGTGGTTTAATTTTCAATATCAGTGGCACAGTAGAGATCTAAATCAAGAACTAAAACTTAGCAACACCATGGTGGAAGAAGATCAAAAGCAAGAGCTCAGTGAAGATTTCAAGACTGTACAGTTGTCATTTGATCAAAACAAACAAGAAGCTGCACCTACCCCTGATGCTGTGATTGATACTTCCAAACAACTAGGTTTCAACTCAAATCCAGAATCTGCAATTAAAGAACATCAACCTGATGATATAAGTGGCGATGATGATGAAGTTTTAGATGACGTTGCTGAAGATGCTGATGATGAGAACCAATTGGGATTATATCTAGATATACAACATAAGATTTTCAAAACTTCCAATAGATTACTAGATGATATCAAAGCAGATTTGATTTTTTTGATACAACATGAACATGGTATATTACAAGAAAGACCAATTCATTATGCTTCTAAAATTGCTGAAATAAAATATAATCCTTATGAAATTTATATTTTGAATCAAGCTAGTGAAGTTGCCCCAGGTGTTCAACATTTAACATCTAGATTTAATTCAAGGGACAAAATCACTCAAATAAGGGCTTTGATTTATAGTACCAATGAACCTTCATTAGCAAGAACTAAAATATATCATGCAAATATCCTCATAAAATATAAAGATTCAACAGAGGGTATAGAAGTATCCAATAATGAATATCATCTTGTTGATGAGTTGAATGAACATGATTCAATAGATTTGATTTCGTCAAGATTAATTATTGATTCAGACCCTGATGAAGTCAAGTCATCTTTGCCAAAAATAATTGACGAAGCTAATTATGTTTGTTCATTGACCAACAAAATTATAAGGATTGAAATATCTGAACCTGAATTTGATCACGATGATTTACATGATTTTGAATTGGGTCCTATTAATGTCAGATATACAAAAGCATTAGCAAAATATCCAGATTTAAATCAAGATATTCCACCACCTTCTCATTGTCTTCATACATTGTTTAAAGCCATTAGAGGACCGCTATCACTGAAACTTGGTCAAGATCATAGAACCATACCTGCTAATAATAAAAGTTTGAACTCGCATATCAACCCAGAAATTTTACTGAAAAGGTTGAACTTCAAACTGAATAATAATGAATTCAGTCCACCAAATATTTCTGATACTAATGATAGAAAATCTTCAATCATAAGAGAATCTTATATTAGAAAAATCTTGGAAATTATGCTGTTGGGTAAAAAGGCATATTCTGGTACACTGAAGAATCCATTTGAAATGGAATTCACCAAATCGCTAGATTTGGTTTTTCAAGAACTAAGAGATGTTGGTTCAATTAGAATGCATGACTTTACCAAAGATCCAAATTTTATCGCTTTATCTGCCCAACCATTTTATAATGACGATTTGATCATAAAATGTTATGAAGCTTCTGTTCGTTCAGATTCCCATAATAGACCAAGATATTATGATGCTTTGAAAGCTATTAGTAATAAAAGGTCAACATATAAATTGAGTTCATTTATTTCCAAATTGGTTTCCCTAAATGTTATTGGTCAAAGTGAAATTGATGATGCTTATAAAGCTTTAAGTATTGAACCATCTCAATCAGAGCAACTTGATGATGACTTATTATTGACAATGTATCAAAATGAAGTTGCATTACATCCATTAGATGGTAAACTGAGAAATGGTTTAATTACTATAGCAGATGCAAGAAACAGTGAAAAACTTCATAGATTTATCACATATGAGCATTTACCTTTGCAACAAGCTTACGATGTCTTAGGAATTGACTCCTCGGTGGATGATGATGTTGTTTCAACCGCTGCTATTGTTAAAAAAGTTGATTCTCCAATTGATAGTATTCTTGTCGACAGAGCTGTATTGACTATAGCTACAGAAAGAAAGAGTTTCAGTCTTCTTGATAATTTTGAAACTGAACACCCAGACTTAAACGACCCAATTGAAGTTAAAGATGCTTATAAATACTTGGGTGTTGATCCAAATGCTGATGACTTTCAAATTATCACCATTTTTCAAATGGGCAATAGAGAAATTATTAAGGCAAGAGCTGCATTAAGAACTATTGGTCAGCATAAAAATAGTAAATTAATTGATACATTTCTCAAGTCTGGATTAATTGATCATAACTCTTTACCTGCTGAAAATTGGCCTGTCGGTTTGAACAATATTGGTAACACTTGTTATTTGAACTCGTTATTACAATACTACTTTTCAATAAAACCATTTAGAGATACTGCTCTTGAATTCAATGATGTTTACAAAGGACAAGACATTTATAAAGAGAGAAGAATTGGTGGTAGACTAGTTGGTGAAGGTGAAGTTGATAGATCTTTCCAATTTGTTTATCAATTGAGAGATTTATTCCATGAACAAATCCATTCTGATAAAAGATGTATAACTCCAAAGAAAGAATTAGCATATCTTGCTTTCTTACCAAGCAATGCAGATGTTGAATTTGAAAAAAGCGGGAAAGATTATTCTGGGTTTTCAAAGAAAACTGAATCAAGACCACCTTCAGGTGATGATCAAAGTGATCCTATAGTAATTGATTCTGCTTCAGAAGTGGAGGCTAAGCCAGATCATGATTCAGATTACGATCTAATTGACCTGGATGAGCCAAACTCACAAGTTAAGTCTGCAGAAGGAAATGAGGATATAGTTATGATTGATAATGAAAAAGATCAATATCCAAAAACAGCTGGTAGTAAGATGGAAATTGATGGAAATAATGATGAATTTATTGAAGACGTTAAGAAAAATGATACGATTGAGTTTGTTCATGAATCTGAGGATGATGATTTATTTTCATCCAAATCTCAAGAACCTGATACAAAAGCTGCTAAAATTTCATTAACAGAGATGGAAACTGCTTACGAAATTGGTAGACAACAAGATGTTACAGAATGTATTGGTAATGTTTTATCACAGGTTGAAGCTGCTTTAAAGCCAGAAGGATTTGATGAAGGTGACAATGAACAATTAGATATGGTTAAAAATTTATTCTTTGGTGATTCTGTTCAACATCTTGTTAATTTAACAGATCCTTCTAATAAAAGGGATAAGAAAGATAGATTCTCCAACTTGTTTGTCAATATTAGTGATAGACCTAGAAATATTTATGAAGCATTTGATATGGTTTTCAAAAGTGAAGAAGTTACAATTGATGGTGGTCCACATAAAAGATCTGAGAGAATAACCAAATTGCCAGAAATTTTACAAATTCAAATTCAAAGAGTTTATTATGATATTGAATTACAACGTCCTTATAAGAGTACACAAGCATTACCATTCCCAGAAACAATTTATATGGATAGATACTTGGATACAGATGATAAAGATATCATTCAAAGAAGGGAAGATGTCGAAAACTGGAAAACTGAAATTAGAGATTTACAAGCAAGAAAAGAACGATTATTAACTAAGAATGATCAAGGTGTCACCTATAGAGATTCATTAATTTCTACAAAAGAATGGTTGAAAAGTATAGAACTTGGAAAACCAGAAACAATCAAAGTTTTAGAAAATCAAGTTAAAAAGATTGATGAAGAATTGATGACAATTTTCCAAAAAACTAATGAAATTGAAAATCGTATTGATCATCATTTCGATTCTTTCCAAAAACATGGATATACCATTTTTGCCATTTTCATTCATAGAGGTGAAGCCAATTATGGTCATTATTGGATATATATTAAGGACAAGAAATGCAACATGTTCAGAAAGTACAATGATGAGACTGTTTCAGAGGTATCCAACTCTGAGGTGTTTAATTTTGAAGAAGGAAACACAGCTACACCATACTTTTTGGGATATGTGAGACAAGGACAAGAAGACCAGATTGAACCTCTATGTAGGGTTCTTCAAGCACAGGGCTCTTCAGCTTAAAGAATTAAAATGTATTTAAAACTATTTTGAATTTATATTGTGGAATATCGGATTTTATATTTAAGTACGTTTCATTTTTTTGTAGTGTTATGAGAATTTGCGTGCGCGTTCCGATTCTGTAATTTTTGGTGAAAAATTGAAAGGTTTGAAAGCTTCAACACGTCTACAAATTGAAAACAGAGATCGGTTGATTCGAGAGAAACTGGACAATCGAGTGCTACGCAACGAAAGAATTATCTTTTAGTTAAAACTAAAAATATTGCAAGGATATCATTGTGCTAGCAAAAACCGCTACTTAATAAAGAAAGAAGCTATTTAATCCAAGTCCTATTCATACTAATCTTGCATTTTCCTCCTTGCTGGTCAAATTTGGTTCAAGATTTAAATTAAAGATTGACGAAAGTTTGAAATCAATCAATTGTTACCTAATAGAAGATTACTGAATCACATTCATAGCTGAAACTCATCAATTTATATATACAATTTCAATAACATAGAAAAGAAAATAGAAATGTCAGGATTACAACGTCGCAGAGGTGCAAGAAACGTTTCAACTGAACCAACAGATTCTGAAAGAAATTCAGTCGAACCAGAAACTAATCATAAAGTTGGTTACGATCCACATGATAATGCTTTGAAGAATGAAGAAAGAAATGAACCTACATTGACTCTAATGGAAGAAGTTATACTTATGGGTATCAAAGATAAAGAAGGTTATTTATCATTTTGGAATGATAATATTTCATATGCATTACGTGGTTGTATCTTGTTAGAATTAGCATTCAGAGGTAAAATTGCCATTGTTAATGATCCTGCAAGAAGAAGATTTGAATTATCTGAAAGATTAATACAAGTTATTGATGATAAAAAAACTGGTGAAGTATTATTAGATGAAACTTTAACACTTATGAAATCAGATCCAAATAATTTAAGTATTGCAAGTTGGATAGATTTATTAAGTGGTGAAACATGGAATTTAATGAAGATTAATTACCAATTGAAACAAGTACGTGAAAGATTAGCCAAAGGTTTAGTTGATAAAGGTATTTTAAGAACTGAACGTAAAAATTTTCTTTTATTTGATATGCCAACACATCCATTAGCTGATTCTTCATCAAAAGATTCTATAGTGAAGAGAATTTTATCGTTATTAGCTGCAAGAAATATTCAATTACCAAGTTCAAATTTATTCCCAGAAGATATTAAATTTAGATATTTACGTTCAATTTCATTAGTTGCAGGTTCATATGCTGCAAATGTTCTTGAAAATGTCTTGGTAACATTAGGTTATGATCAACGTGATCGTGCATTTGCAAGAGCTGATGAATTATTAAATCAATTTTCACAATTCCCATTTGAACCACAATCAAGTGCATTAGGATTAGGTATTAACCTTGTTAGTGAAGTTAATGATGAATTAGAAAGAAATCCAGGTTTTGAATTACAATTAGAAGTTATTGCTGGTGTTTTATCAGTCTTCTCAAAAATGGATTCAATTTTATAGATATCTTGCTGTTGGTTTTAAATATAGGTTTTAGTTTTAATATATAATTAAAAAGATTTATTCTGTTTTGTTGTGAATTTAAATAATAGAGTTACTGGAATTGTATATAATTGGAATCGAACTAAATTTGGCGTGGATGAATTATTTGGTGTCAATATTTGATCGTCATCTACAACTACAAACGCACATGACATTACTTCTAATCTTTAATTAATCTTGTTCCATTCCATAATATATAATCTTATCCCATTCCACAATAAATATATAATCTTATCCGATGTTCATATTAAAACAACCTATTCAAATATCACCAAAGTTTTTCTTTAAATATTCACTTGAGTCATAACAATCAATAACATTAGATGAAGAATCTAATTGATCATTTCCAATCTTTTTAACAAAACTATTAATCAATGATCTATCAGGATCATCATATTTATCACCACATGATTCCCACCACATACCACCACCTAATTTATTATCAATAACATATTGAGCTTTTGTTGAAACAGAATCAACAGTATCATATGAAACAAAAGTCTTTGTATCTTTGTTATAATTAAACCCAATAACAGCTTTTGAATCATATTCTTCATTTGATCCAGACATTGGTAATTTATTATAAAACCAAAAACCTTGTTCACCATCAGACCCTGGACCAACACCTTGGAAAGGTTTACCAAAACCATCAGTGTTTGTAAATGAACGTCCATAATTAGCCATACCTAAAACTAATTTTGATGATGAAATACCCTTTGATAAGAAATATTTAATTGAATCATCAGCACATAATTCATCTTGGGATTTTTTGTATAAATTACAATGATAGCCTGTTTTATCTGACCAAGAACCTGCAAAATCATAAGTCATTAAATTCCAAAATGATAAAAATTTATCCATTTCTTCAACATTGAAAATATCTAATTTTTCTGCAAATGCTGGTGAAGCGATTGTTAACAAAAATGAATCTTTTGATAAACCATGTTCAGTTTCTAAATTTCTCATTCCTTCTCTTAATTTCTTCATAATTTGTAAATATTGAGCAGCTTCAATTCTATTTTCTGGATATTCCCAATCTAAATCAATACCATCAAATCCATATTCAATCATAGATTTCAATGCAGAATCAACAAATTTTGATAATTTAGCTTCACTATCTGTACCTTTTTTGAAATTATCACTATAAGACCATCCACCAATTGACATTGAAACTTTAACATGTCTTGAATGTTGTTTAATTTCATAAAATCTTGCTAATAATCCATTAATTTTTTTATTTGAATCATAAGGACTTTGAAATTCAATATCAGTATCAGCCCAAGGATCACTTAATTTAACTTCACCTGAATTTGGATCAATATTGAAAAAAGCATAAAAAATATTTGTAACAAGATCTAATGGGATTTGTTCTGGGAAATGTTTTCTTTCATAAATAGACCAATCAGAATAGTAAACACAAGTACGAAGACCATTACCATGAGTACCTGTACTTTCAGTTGGGGTCAATGGTTGTTGTTTATTTGAATCTTTGGAATTATTGTGAACGATCTTTTTCAATCTATCAAACATTGGGATTGAAGTTGTTGGAAATAAAATATTTGGTAAGATAAATATAACTTGGATTAATACAATTAAAATAATTAAAGCAATGAAAGAACGACTTCTGGTATGTCTCGAGAAACGTAGCACTATTGTCATTCAAATATAATCAGGAAAGTTTGATATTTCTGTGATTTATCTTTGGTTTTATATGTGGGATCAAAAGAATAATTTCATATTTGTGTTTTGGAGATTTGGCTATGTGTTTATATTTTTGGCACAAACTTGATGGATCAAGAATGATGCTCGGAGAAAAAGGTCAAATATTGGTAAGAAATCGATACCTATCAATTCAATTCAATAATTGATACTCTCTTTTCAGTTTCAGTAAATCAAATACCACCATTACCTTACAAATTCATTGGGTTTCTAAGGAACTATGATCAGATCTTCAATGAGGCATAATCAATATGATGAGATGATGATGATCGCGGATCGCTATAAAGTTACCCGTCACTTTTCCCAGTAATTCGCGAAAAATAATCAATGATTTTGGCATCGTTCACATAGTAATTAAACAAAATATCAATTATCAACAACGGAAGAATCACCAATTAGGGGACTCATAGAGATCACGGATATAGTATGAGTGAAGAAGAGTCTAGAAGAGCAAAGCGCATTGTCGTTTCTGATGACGAGGAGGAGGATGCACCAGTGCAAACTGAAAACAACAGTGAAGAAAACCCACAACAAGATAACCAAGATGAACAAGTAATTAAACAAGATGAAGAAAATCAAGAAGCTGAAGGAATGGATGACTTATTTGGTGATGATGATGATGAACAAGATCAAGAAGATAACAACAACACAAGAGTGGAGAATGATGATCAAGAAAATAATAGTGATAATGATGATGTTCAAAGATATTCAGATCAAGAAGGTTTAGAATTCGCTGTGGAACAAGAAAAACCAACAAAAGAACCAACTGTGATAGGTCTTGATGTGGTACGTCATCCACCAGGCTTCCAACATGAAGATGAAAAATTATATTATACCAAAATTCCAAATTTCTTACAAGTTGATCCAACAAGATTTGATGGTAAAGCTTATTTAGAAGAATTAGTGGAAAATTCAGAATCTTTAAGTAAAGATGATATTGAATTAAATAGACTTAAAGCTGAAAATACTATAAGATGGAGATATGCTAAAGATTCCAATGGTGAATTGATACATGAATCTAATGCACAAGTGATTGAATGGTCTGATGGTTCATTATCATTAAAATTAGGTGATGAATATTTTGATATTTATAAGACCCCATTAACTGATACATTCTTAACAACTTTTAACGAAGAAAGTGGATTATTAGGAACAGATGGTGTTTTCACAGATTCTCTAAAACTTGTCCCAACATCAACAAATTCTAAAATACATAAGAAATTAACAAATGCAGTACAAGCTACACAATTCAAACCTTCAGCACAAAGTGTCTTCATTGATAAAGATCCAGATCAAGAAGCTAGAAGATTAGAAAAACAACAAGAACAATTAATTAGAGAAAGAAGAAGAAAAGAATTAAAAGAACAAAAAGAAAAAGAAAAATATGATACTGATTTACCAAGAGCTTCATCAAGAGTTACAAGAGAATCATATTACGCACAACCTAAAACTAAAGATGAATATGAAGAAGATGATTTCATGGTTGAAGATGATGAAGATCTAGATGAAGACGATGATGATGAAGAAGATGATTTAGCTGCAGCTGAAAGATTAAGAAGAGTTAAAAACGAAGGTGCTGCCAAATATCAAGATGAAGATGAAGATGACCAAGAGGTTGAAGAAGATGATGAAGATTCAAAGAGTCGTAAGAAACGTAGAGTGATAGAAGATTCAGATGATGATGAATAAAAAGAACACATTAACACTGTATAATAGAATATAAAGAACAAAAAGATTTCAAAAAGAAATATCATAAGATTAATTAAAACGTAAGAATCATTTTCTATATTTTGCTGTGCTAAAATTAAACCCAATACTTTCCTCCTCGTTTAACCAATATGTTTTAACCTGTTCTTTAATGGCTCTCATGATTATGTGTTTATGCGTTTTGATTGGCACTGGGGTAACCCGTTGATCATTAATTAATATAAATTGCTTCGATTCCCATTTTATTCAAGTCAAATTTCAAATAGAAAAATTAAAAGGTTTTCCAACTTTAGATTTCTCATTGATATACAAATATATCTATATATATTGATAATGTCCTGGGAATGTAAGTTGATAAGCATTGAATGGGATTGGTGACTTTTTGTAAAGCAATGATCAATATATACTAACAAGACCCCATTAATAGCATTTGCAGATAACTTAGTGGCTTCTGGTAAGATTGACAAAGCTGCCATTTATTCAAGAGATGGTGACAATATTTTGGCTCAATCAGACAACTTCTCTCTCGCTGATCAAGAGATCAAATCACTAGTTGCTGGTTTTGAGGACCCGTCGAGTTTCCTAAGTAGTGGTTTACGTTTAGAGGATCAAACATATAGGGTCACTAAGGCTGATGATCGTGGTGTTTATGGTAAAAATGGTGCAGAAGGTGCTCTTGCAGTAAGAACTAACCAATCCATTTTGATTGCACATTATCCAGCTGGTGTTCAAGCACCTGAAGCTAATACTGTTGTTGAAAAATTAGCTGATTTTTTAATTATGAATAATTATTAGATTCGTCAATTGGAACTTGACCCAGAAACCAAAATTCAATATCAATCAGTTAGATTATCACAGATCGTAATTCAATCATTACTATGTAGAGCTGCCAACATAATTCCCTGAAGTAATTTTAGTACTTTTAGGTTCGGTGTTCAACTAGGAAATTAGCTTCCACGTACTGCATAATACAACTAAAGCTGAACCAAAAATTGAAATGCTGAATCCCGTAAGATAACATAACTTTGAACGTAATAATCACCTACCACTTTACTCAAACACTAATCAATTTTCTTTTCGAGGCCAAAATCTTTAAAAGTTACCATGGTTATGTGTCTGTGGCCCCAAACCAAGGTTACCCGATGAGTAAACACATCGATTCTGTTCAAAAGGCAAAAATCCAATATTGTTCATAGCTAACATTCTCTTTTCATTAAATTTCAAATAAGAACATTGAAGGGTTTTAGAACTTTAGATTTTTTATTGATTTATATATACATTAGCAATGTCCTGGCAAGGTAAGTTAATTGATGTTTGAATGAGATTGGTAATTTTTGGCAATTCAATTGGGATCAATAACTAACAAGACCCCCTTTGGTTAATAGCATATACAGATAACTTGGTCGCTTCTGGTAAGATTGACAAGGCTGCTCTTTATTCAAGAGCTGGTGATAGTGTTTGGGCTCAATCAAACAACTTCACTTTTGCTGATCAAGAAATTAAATCATTAGCTGCTGGTTATGATGATCCATCAGGTTTACAAGCTGGTGGTTTACATTTACAAGGTCAAAAATATTTTGTTATTAGAGCTGATGATCGTAGTATTTATGGTAAACATGAAGCTGAAGGTGTTGTTACAGTAAGAACTAAACAAACCATCTTGGTTGCTCACTATCCTGCTGGTGTTCAAGCTGGTGAAGCTACTACTATTGTTGAAAAATTAGCTGATTATTTAATTAGTGTTAATTTTTAGATTAATCAATTGGAATATAGAAAATCAATATCAATCAATTACAAAACATGAATATCATATTTAAGTTTCATCATCTTTACATAGGGCTTTCACAATCTGTGTTGATCAGAATAGGCTGTTATTAAGGATTGTTCGTATACCCTTTTAATTTTAATTTTACATTAATGAATTAGAGATCAAATGTAGTTGCTATTTTTGTTAATCAATCTGAACTAGAAAGCACTTATAAGTAGTTTTGCTAATACTTTTAATCAAGTTCAAGTAATTAAGTCTGTATCAAGTTCTCTGCAAAATTCAATTTTGATACACATTCTCGATCGATTTGGTTGCACCGTTGCAACGTTGTATCACATCAAGATGCAAAATCTGTCGACAAACTAATAAACTCATGATCTGAACAAACTAGAAGTCACAAGACATCAATTAATTAGCACATGATAGTTTGAGCTTAAGCAGAATATCATCAATATCCGTAGATCAAAGAAGTATTTTGATCAGATTATTGAAAAGTGTCCAACAATTTTGACACATAAAGGTAGATTCCCGAATACAGTATAATAGTGAAATTTATCCGAAACAACTAAGATCATAATTAAAGAGCTGTGCAGAGGAAGGTGGTATTCCTTCTTCAAGCTTACACTCATTAATACACTACAAATACATTTAAGAATCACTTCAAGGTACTTTGCTCTTTCAAGCAAAACCGCACATGATTTGTCCGTTCTTAAGTAAGAGCTTACCACCAAAGCCCTGTGATCTCACTATTTCATACGTCGCCACTTTCCAAACCACTAGAACCTTCCATTCATAGTGAAATGATGTATTCTAAACACCATCAACGCTTTCAAATCTTCAACAAAACAAAACTGTTATAAAAAAGTGAATAATTCAAGTTTAACGTTAACTAAACGAAATTCGCAATACACAATATTTTATAAGCCATATAATTTATTCGGGGATTTTGAAAAGCACTTTAATAGCCGGTAACTTCCACGATAAAGGATTATCTTCCATACTTAAGAATGTCTACAGAATTACAATATAACAGATTTCTCATATTTGGTGACTCAATCACTGAATTCTCCTACAATCCTTATCCCTTGGGTTATCAACATGTTCAATTCGGATTCGGTGCAGCTTTACAAAATGGTGAGTATTAATCATTAATCATCAATTTAAAGCTTATCAATATCAATATATACTAACCAAATGAAGCTTATACAAGAAGATTAGATATCATTCAAAGAGGCTATGCTGGTTATACTTCAGAATGGGCTAAACATTTCTTAGAAAAAATCATTCAACATGAAAATAAACCAGATTCAAGGATTTTATTAGGTACAATTTTCTTTGGTACAAATGATTCTGTACTTGGTGGACCACAAAAAGTTGAATTACCTAAATTTTTGGAAAATATTAAACATTTTATAGATACTTTCAAAGCTAATGGTATTAAACCAATAATTATTGGTGTCGGTAAAT
Organism: Hansenula ciferrii; assembly: GCF_000313485.1. Taxonomy (NCBI): domain Eukaryota; kingdom Fungi; phylum Ascomycota; class Saccharomycetes; order Phaffomycetales; family Wickerhamomycetaceae; genus Hansenula; species Hansenula ciferrii. The sequence continues at coordinate 21,688 of NW_011887464.1, read as the reverse complement.
ATGATGGTGATAAATGGGAACCATCAAGACAAGAAGATATTAATGTCTTAGGGATTAGAAGAACAAATGAAAATAATAAAAGATATTCAGAAGCTACAAAAGAATTAGCAGCTAGAGAACAAGTGCCATTTGTTGATTTATATTCAATTTTTGATAATTATGAAGGTGATTGGCATGATCTATTATTAGATGGTGTTCATTATACTGGGGAAGGTTATAGATTATTATTTGATGAATTGTTAAGATTGATTAAAGAATGGTATCCTGAGTATCATCCAGAAAACTTACCATATATCTTACCATATTGGAGAGATCTTGCTACATCTGGTGGATTTAATTAGAACAGTACATTTTGTATCATTATTTTTTATATAATTCATGTCATATTCTTAATATTATAATTTGTAAACTAGTTGTTAATCTTTAGCAACACGTTTCGCAACACCATATGGATAAATCAAAGCATTTTCAACATCCCAAATACCTTCTTTAGCAAAGATATCTTGATTTAAAATTTCAATAACTTCTTCTCTTGAGTTTGCAACAACGTTTAATGAGGAGCCTGCAAATTTCTTTGGTTTATCATCTTCTGGAATTTCATGGAAAATTGCACCAACATTGGTAACTTTACCTGATTCAACTTGGGCAGGAATTGCAGCTAAATGTTGAGGACGAAATTGACCTCTATCCTGGGGTTTAAAAACTGTTAGTATTACCAACTTCCGAGATAATTATATAAGAGCGACACAATTGACTTACAGTACCTGGTTTATCATAAACAACAACTAACCATTCAACCATCTTGGAAATATTTTTAGATCTAACAGCTTTTAACATTGATCAGAATGAACAACCTTTATAAAACTGTTCACTTTGATTCTTATTTTCAAGTGTAATAATACAATGAAATCGCGGGCCTATGACTAAGCATACACTGACACGCTTAGTAAACATAATAACAAAGTTATATTACGAATTAACTAATCCAAAACACAAAACAAATGACAATATAACTAAATTCTATAAAAGGAAAATCTAAATAGCTTTTTATTGTTTAGATTTAAAATGGGCAACAGCTTGATCTCTGATTGAAAGTACAATTTTAGTTTCAAAATCCTCTGGATCACTCTTAAACCAAGTATATTCTCTAGCATAAGTTAATTTATCCATCTTGACATTATCAGCCCAAAATAATAATTTTCTCAATATATACTTGGTCATATATGGTGATTGGATATATGCAACCATCAATCTTAAATAACCTAAAGTCAGTGAATCTGTCTTCATATAATTACGATCAATGATAAATTCCATAATCTTCAAACTTTCGTCACCACACATTTTACGCTTGAAAACAACTTCGTTTAAAGTTGGTGTACCAACGGCTTGTAAGAAGAAATTACCAAGATCAACAACTGGACAATTCTTGTAAAAATCATAAATTTTAACATAGATTTCTGATGTTGAATGTTTATCTAATGAATCATAACAATCAATAAAGTTGAAAGCTTCAATATAACCTTGAACAGCAGCATCAACGACTTGATTGAAGCTTTCATGAATAGCTCCTTCAATTCTTCTAATTTCAGAATTCTTGATTTGGATAGCTTTATAATGACCATAAACATGAGTTTCAACAAGTTTTAAAAGTGGCTTGGATAATCTCTTTCTATGACTTAAAGGCTTACCTTCTAAAATATCTTGAATAATAACTGGTGAGCCATTTTTCAATTTAAATTTGGCAATTTCATCTCTTGTTTCAGGAATAATACTCAATAATGGACCGAAATGATTCAATAATGTATCAGGATCTTGTGAAATCAGAAGTTTATCTAATCTTGGAAACATAATTATTGGTTTAAACAATTCTCTTGTCCAATGACGACCTGAACCTTTAGTGAAAATTTGGAAATCAATGGAACTTGGTACCCAGTGAGAAGACCATCCATCACCTTTAATAATATCAATTAATCTTGTACCTCTCATACTAGTGAATTCAAGTAATCTCCATTCTCTAAATGAAAAGTTATAAAAAGGAATCAAATCACCTCTATATGCAGTATTGAAATACAATTTTTGATTTATGAATACAACAGTAGATAACGTTTTGTACAATTGAATATTCAGCTTTTTGTACTCATCTAGAGTTTTCTTTTCCTTAAATAAAGACAAAACATTTGAAACAAAAGATAATTGGAGTTTAGCAGCATAGCTCAACTGCACTTCAGCATCTTGTTTAGCCAAAGCATTTCCACTAAGCTTCTTAGAATTGGTTGATCTATAAATTTGAATCAGCGACAGAAACAATAATTGAGCAAAACCTTTGGATTTAGCAGTTGTAGCCTTGACATCCATAACTTCATTCTTTGGTTTAGGCTTTTCAATAACTAAACTTGATTTAGATGAGATACCTTCATTTTCAAAAACTTTAGAGGAACCAACTTTAACATTATCCACAACAGACTTTTGATTCAATTTGACATCCATTGGAGTAATAACAATTTTTGGAATTTTCAAATCATCAATTTTATGATCATCAGCATTTTTAATAGCAGATGAAATATTTGATTCAACAGTCAATTTTTCAAAATTCAAAAAGTTTGAAACCGTAGTACTAGAAATCAAACTCAGTACATCTGAATTATCCACTTCAATTGGAGCATTTTTCTTCTTGACATCTTTGTCTTGTCCATTAGCACCACCTTCTTCAAGAACACTAAATTGCTCGGTAAACATTGGAGATGGAACAGCTTGAGCTTTAGCATTTGACATAGCAACAGATAACATGTGTGATTCAGTTGATTGACATGAAGATTCAATTTCATTTTCATTTGAACTGCTTGAAGATTCCTCTAATTTTTCAAAAGTATAACGATCATTGGTATCAATATTGGTGTCTGTTAATGGTAAAGTATGTTTGAACTCGTCAAAAGAAAATTCAATACTTTCTTCATCAGTGATGGTATTGATAGATTGCAAATGGTGATTTGACTGGTCAGCATTCAGAAACAGTGATCTATTGATTCCACTGTTGGGATGTGTAAACTCAAATGGTTTATGGATCTTTGATTGTTCTTCAATAGTCATTTAAATTAAACTCTTGATGGAAAATATTACCATAGCACTCTGAGAAAGCAAAAAAAAAAAAATGGTTAGCAAAATTCAGCTGAATGATCCTTATATATATATTTTTGGATCCTATCTTCTGTAGCAATTTTTTTCAGCTTTCATAATATATCTTGTGCTTTTCAGATCTTCGTTTTCTTTTTTATTCTCGTGATGAACTGCACTTCTCAATGTACATCTATGGTTTTGTGTAAACCCGATTATGAAAAACTAAATGTTGATTCAACCTAAATGATCCAAATTAACTAAATAAACCTGAAAACTTCTCATGATTAGCAACATGAAATCAGACTACCCATGGGATAAAATATAATTTTACGTGTATTGTTGTTAAATAATAATAAATAATAATAAATAATCAATAAATAAGAGGTCAATTGAGACCACATAATAAATAATTTTAATAAATAAATGTGAATGAATAACAAGATATATCGACCAGATCCATCAATATCAGTCGAAAATACTTTTTGGTTTTCTTCTTGGTGCAATATTATCAACATCTATGGATAATCCAGGTATATAGTTGGTTGGAGAACCTCTTGGAACACCGCGTACAGAATTATAGTCCATGAACAATTTCTCTGGTGGTGGTAAAGTAAGAGCTTCCTTCTCAGCAACGAGCTTTTTCACACCATCTTCATGGACCTTATTCGAATCAATAATTTCCTTTTCTGAAGTTACTGGCTGTAAAACATTTGAAGTTAATGAATAACCGCTTTGAGATTTAAATTTCTCATTAAAAACATAGTATCCTGTAAACAATACAGCACCAACACCAAAAGCAAAGGTATATGGACCGTTTGAAATACCCTCAGCTTCAGTAATGACTTCTTCACCATGGTCATGATGATCATGATCATGTTCATGCTCATGCCCATGTTCACTATGCTTGTCTCCACTTCTTAATGGTTTGTATTGTGAAAAAGTTCTTATTTGCCTGGTGGCCAACGCACCCGATCTCAGGGAAAATCTGTTGAATCTCAACATGTTATCAAAGATCAGCTAGATTGACTTGCCTTACTTTCAACTGGATCTGAGAATAGATTTCGATATTGGGAAGTTGAGAATAAAATCAAAATACTGTGTTTTTCTCCTTACGATTATGAGCATTTTTTGAAATTGATCGCGGGAAATTGAAAATACAGAACATCTTCGCGGTGTTGCCGCGGGCCGAATTTGGAATATATAACAATATACATTAAATGAAGCTCAAAGGTATTTTTAGAAATCTATAGCTAAAAGATTTGGTATGAATCAATTACTATATTATACCAGATATGTAATTTAACGATTTTGTGGCAAGTTAGTTTTCAAATTCAAAAATTTTCATAAATTTTATTGACCACCATATTTTAATTTTATGTTGAAATTTTGGGATCTTAAAAATAGTTGAAATTTTTTTTCACGCTTTTGACAAAATAAAGTATCTAGCTATATTAAATAGAAAATTTCCAATTTATTGAAATATTTTGATGTGTATTTTATAGAGGAATGATTGCTTTAGACGTTATTGAAGTTTTCGCTGGATTTCCGAAGCGCATGAAATTACTTAAACTTCTGACACAAAAGTTTCATATAAAAGCTGTTTAAAGAAATCATCTATAATTACATAGATGAATTATCTAATAGTTAGATTATTCAAATTATTGCTTAAAATCCATCTTAATAATCGAACTTTCAAGAGAAAAGCACTGTTGGTTATTTAGCTTTTCTTCAAATCCACCAGCTGCATAGATATAAGTCATAAGCTAATGCAGTATTAATTTTGTATAAATGGTGATTACGATTACTACAAAATCCACAATAAACAAAACTTGAATCTTGGAACATCATTTTTATTAATCAACTTTCTACATTCGAGTAGGCAATAAATTTCAAATGATGATTAATTCGCATCTTCAATCTTCAATGTAGTTACAAATTTGACCTTCGACAGGCTCCGAATAAAACAATCATCTAGACCATTTAAACCCCAAATGTACCTTTCTAATAGTAACACCAGTTTATATCCATTAAAGTTAGTCATCTTTTATGAAAAATCTAATTAAAAAACATTTTTCAATTATTTATTCGGACTCGAATTTCCATGATATATCATCATACTCATCTCTTTAACTATGCTATTCGGAGGTACTTCCAAATTAGGAATCACCGCTCTCGCATTTGAAATTTTTCACTGTTGGAGAATGGAGATTACTACAAAAGATGAAATAGAGCTAGACAAACGATACTTGAAGGAGTTAACCAGTGATAGATGGTTTCTGTATTTAAACGTTTGATGATCCCTATATGTGGCTGAAATCTTGAAGTGAAAGTGAATAAAAAAAATTATTCACTGGAAAGATCAAGTATAATTTAATATATTATGTCTGGTGATCAACAAGAAAGAAAAAGTATTGATTCTGATGAAGATATCGTTGCTGAAGATCCCGTTGCTATTGGAAAGACAAGAACAAATAGTGTTGATAATGAAAGAGACATCACAAGACAATCAACAAAGAATGATGATCAAAAATCCATACCAATCATCAAACAAATTACAAACAATTCATTAAGTAAAAAACTTGGTGATTCACATAATAATATTTTAAGCCCAGCCAAGTTAAGAATTGTTTTATGTGCCATGTCAATGTCACTTATGTTTGCATTTATTGATCAAAATGGTATATCAGTCGTGCTTCCTTACATCGCTAATGATTTGGATGCTCAACTAACAATAAGTTGGGCAGGTACTTCACAATTGATTGCAAATTGTTGCTTCCAATTACTAGTTGGTAGATTTGCAGATATTTTTGGTCGTAAAAATGTTTTAGTTTTCATGATTTTAATGCTTGGTATATTCGATCTTGCATGTGGGTTAGCACAAACAAGTGTTCAATTTTTCATATTTAGAGCAATGTGTGGTATTGCAAATGGGAGTGTTATGTCTCTTGTTATGGTTGTTATGAGTGATCATGTTACTATTGCTGAAAGAGGGAAATATCAAGGTTATTTAACTGCTTTTATCGGCTTGGGTAATGGGGTAGGTCCATTATTATCTTCAGCTTTTGTTCAACATAATTATTGGAGAAATTATTTCTTTACATTATTTGCATTAGTAACTGCAAGTTCTTCAATTATTATAATTTTTTTACCAAATTCTAAAACAAATATAAGTATGAAAGAAAAATTAAAAAATATTGATTATGTTGGTTGGGTTTTCGGATCATTGGGACTTATATTAGTTTTGATACCAATAAATGGTGGTGGTTTGACATATGATTGGAATGAACCCAAAATTATTATAATGTTTGTTATTGGTGGGGTATGTTTTATTGTATTTGGTATCATAGAGACAAAATTTGCCAAATTACCTCTTGTACCATTCAAAGTTTTCAGATCAACATCATTAGCATTAATTTTTATCCAAAGTTTCTGTCTTGGTGTTGTATTTAGTCCATTACTTTATTATTTGGCATATTATTTTGAAATTGTTAGAAATAAATCAGTTTTAATAACTGCATGCTATTTCTTATGTATTATTGGTCCACATTCAACTTTTTCTGCAATTTCAGGAAGAATAGTTTCGTCAACTAATCAATACAATCCAGTTTTATGGACTGGATTTGGACTTTGGACTTTAACATTAGGTGTTTGGGCTGGTGCCATAGATAAAAATACAAGTCTTGTTGGTGTTTGCTTTTTAATGGTATTTTATGGGATAGGTCAAGGTATGACATTTCAAAATACTTTGGTTGCTGCTTTAGCTCATTCAAGATCTCAAGATAGAGCTGTTGTTATATCAACAAGAAATACACTTAGATCTTTTGGTGGATCATTGGGTTTAGGTTTTAGTTCATTAATATTTGCCACAAGTTTTACTAAATCATTGAAAAACGATGATTTTATTAATCAACAAGATAATTTACAATTGAAACAATATCTGGCTGAACATGTTTATTCCAAAATTGATTTAAGTCATATTTCTATAACCAATGAACAACATGAATATATTAGAGATATTTATATGCAATGTTGTAAAGATGTTTTCACATTTTGGGCACCAATCATTGGTGTTGCATTTATTGTTTCATGGTTTATTAAAGATAAAGGTCTATCAACAAAAAATGAGCAAAAAGTTGAAGATGAACAAAAATTTGAACAAAATGATAATATAAAAGGTGAAGAGAAAGTATGAAAGGCTTTCATTATATTTATATATATTTATTTAATCAATTAATATTCAAAAATGTTTTAAAAGATATTTGTAGTTTTCTCAATATGCTAAACAAGTAAAGCTAAGACAAATCCCAAGATTACCAAAAATGAAGCCATAAAACTTGGTTTAACCAATTGTACAGCATCACTGGACTTTTCTGCTTTATTTGATTCAATTGGTGATGAATTAGTCCAATTGTATGAATCAATAACTTCTATATGTCTATTTTTAAAATCAGATTTTGTATCAAATAAAATAGCATCTAATTCAAATGAATAAGTTTCAATAGTTGTATCATCAGATTTGAAATTTGTGTTGTATGATTTATATTGACGAATTATTAATCCTTCAGCTTTTAAATTTTGTTTAATTTCTCCATTAATTGTAACATTGAATAATTTAATTGACTTTAAATCTGTTGTGATTTTTGCACGATTTTCATCATCATCAATATCAAAAGCACCACTGTAACCTCTTTGAATATCAACAAAGATAGTAGAACCATTTGAGTTTAAATTTTCATATTGTCCATTTTCAAGAAGTAACTTCAAAGGATTTGTTAAATCAAATAAAGTTGTTTCATTATAACTTGCTAAAGCAAAATCAGTACCATTTTTTGTATAGAAATTCCCGTTTGAATATAATTGTAAAACACCAACGATTTTGTTTGATTCATCACTAAGATAGTCATTCAAAGAGTTTGTTCCATTACTTGTGAAATTAGAATAATTTGAAGAATCATAATGAATTGAAAGTTGAGCATAATCAAGATCATTGATTGGAGGTTTTGCTTGTGTTAATGATGAATTAGAAGTATTAACATTTGTTTCTATCTCAAAAATTTGACCATAAGTGAAATCTAATTCAGATGGATTGAAGACTGGCTGATAATAAGTGATACATTGAACTAATGGTAGCGCTGTTGCTGCTAACGAAACGATTGGAATGATATTAACCATTTTGAATGGGACAGATAGATATAATTGAGCACTGGAGCTTTGAATGATTTTCAATAATCAGGATCTGATAACCACTTTATAGTGTTTTATAAAGTGTGGTACACATCTTAAAAGATGCAGCATAATGGTACCAGAATTGTAGCTCTATGTTTATTTCTCAACGGTGATAGGGTCCTTTCAGTAAACATACATAATAATTTTTTTTCGTATAAGTATAATGTATTATGCATATTATCGCACAACGGTCAGTCAAACAATAACGATCTAAGTTTTTGACAACGAAGATCATGGTGAAGTCACACATCAACATTCAATACCTGACCAGGGTGCCATGGTACTATGATTTCAAACTAAAATGAGTTCTTGTTTAGCTTACAGGAATAATGATACGCATAGTTGGCTGCAGTTCAAATGTTATGGAAAAATTTTCACCTTTAATCACGCACAGTTTGAGCATGTATAAAGGCCTTGGATTTGATGCGTTAATAACCCCCAAACCCCAAGTTCCATGGATAGTACTGGATCCTGAGAGAAGGAAGCTGAACTATGTGTTAGTGAATACTTTTAAGCTACTACTCAAAGCTCACACAATTACTCTTGAATAGAATCAATGAACCAATTAATATAACGGATATAAACGCATCTTAAGACCATCACTGGTACATTGACACCCTTGAACCCCATCAAAAATGAAGAATCAATATCAAACCCACTTACAACCATCAACCCATTCATATCCTTCCATTATCACCAACTCCACCAAACAAAACCCTCTTAAAACCACTTTAAAACCCTTAAAAAGTTTATACCTTCTGTCATCAAATTTCGTGTATTCCCTTAAAATCCCGGCTTCTGTTCTCTGTTAACCGAAAATTTCCGAACCCACGCGCTTTTTGTGAAAATTAAAAATTGTTTGCTTGGTAAAAGCAAAAGCAAAAAAAAAAAAGTATAATAAACTCAAACAACAATTTTTTAACTTAATATAGATAATTTTTCCTATCAAATATATCAAATATATCAAAAAGTACATAATCTAGTGCTTCATCAATACCCTAATATCAGATTTTATCACATATATCACATTTATCACAATGAAGGATTCATCAGCAGGAGGATTTTGGGTATTATGTCCCGTTTTTTTAATTGCATCAGATTTTATTGTTTCAAAAAAATTAGCATCAAATCCTCATCATTTAGCGACTAATAAATATGCTTCAAGATTAGCAAGAAAGAAATTAAATAAGTCTAAGGATTAATAGTTATAAGTTATAAGCTCTTGTTGTTTGTTTGGTTTGCATTATAAGGGGTGCCGTTCTTATACCCGATGGTTATATGGTTATGGTTATCCATATTTTATTTATTATATCAATTTTTTCAAAAAGTTGATTATGTTATTTATCATTTGCATTAAGTTTTTAATTGGTTTTAGTTTTATACTTGGTTTACTTGGGTTCTTATTGGTTTTTTAATTTTTGATTTTATATAGGTTTTGCAAAAAAGAAGTGACCAATAAATGTTTTATGAATTATGAAGTTTATGAAGAAAAGATATTAATGTCACTTTATATAATATATATATTAATTCCATGAATAATGTCTTTTTGAATTATATAGGATTGGGTATATATTATAATAAATATTTTTAATTAAATAAATAAATAACTAATCGTAAACACATTAAAATGGTAATTTTGATTGAGATTTATCAATTTTAAATTTATTCTTTTTATTTGATTTTTTACCATGATCATTTACTTTTCTTTTAGCTAATCTTTCTTCACCATAACTTTTTGTATTATCTTCAACACCATTAAATTTTTTATTTAATTCAATTGCATAATGGAAATCATCATGTTCTAATAAATCTAATATTGATTGATCTTTACATTTTAAACATTTAAATAATCCATTTGATAAAGGTTCATAATTTGATATAATATCATTTGATACTTCATCTTTATTATTATTATTATCTTGTTTTGTAATTGATTTATTACTCTTATCATTTGCATTATCTTTATTAACATCCTTTTGTTTAAACATCTGCGAAATCTCAAATTTATTCTCCTTCTTAACATCCTTCTCCTTCTCCTTCACCACTTTAACCTCCTTCACACCCTTTTCCCTTTCTTTATTAAAAAAATCATCAACATTCCCCTTTTTAACAAATCCCATTATATTCCCATCTAATCCAGAACCTTCATTACTTTCAAAATTTGATATAGTCATACTTATATTTTGTAATGGGTAAATCTTACCCCATTGAGATTCACTTAATTTTAACAAATTAACACCATATTGAAATAATACAGATTCTAATTCATCTATTGGTACTAAAGGTAATGAACTTTGTTTTGAATGAGGTTGATTAAAATTATTTATTGAACGGAAATGGATTGATATTGTTTTTGGTCTGGTTTTGTAGCCATTTTCATCATTTGTTTCGATTAATCTTTGATATAAATCTGCGGAAAATACTTTTATCCATTGGATTGAATCCCCCAAGGATTTAACAGATTTAAATCTTATATTTTTATTTGAATTCATTGATTTAAGGATTATTCGTGATGAAAGTGATTGCATATATTCCCCACGGATTAGTTGATAAAGTTTTGATGCTAATTCTTTATCCTCCAAGTAATCTTGTAATTCATTTAAATCATAATTATTTCTTATAAATGCAATTGAATCCTCAAGGGGAGGTGATAATTTCATTTTAATAAATTCACCAGTTTTACCACCCATTGACCAAAAATCTGTAAAATCAAAATTTTTAAGAAAATTATTAATTGAATTATTTCGAACTATTGTTTGATTATCAGGTTTCCTGAATCCAGAAGCTAATTTTGCAATTGTTTTAACTCTTCCAACACCAGCTGAAAGGGTATATCCTAATTCTTTTTGTACTTGGAGACGAATTTCATTTGTTATTTGACCTCCTATAATCATTAATAAATCATCCCAATCTTTTATTATTAGAGATGTTGAATCAAATTCATTTGTTATAACATCACCAGTAACTTCTAAAGTGAATCCATCAGGTATTAAAGGTAAAAACCCATCACTATCTAAATTTTCAATTTGTTTTTGTAAATCTGGAATCATTTCAAATACCCGCTTAATAACTAATCTACCTAAATCCATAAAACTTTCATCAACACTTGCCTTTTCCACAAGATCAACAATTGATTTAAAAATTTTTAAAATTTTCCTTGATTCTCTTCTATAAGGATCCAAACTAACTTTATGATCAATAGGACTTGGGAACTCATTATCATCATCATGATATCTCCAAAAATTTTCACCTTTACGGAAAACAGCAGTATGTATAGCTTTTAATATTGGACATTTTAATTTTGCATTTTCCAAAGTATCCATCCTTGTTATACCATATTCTCTTGCCTTATAAGAAACAGCTATTAATGATGACCATTGGACACATACTACTGCATCTTCAGTTGATAATCCCAGTCTTATTTGTTCAACTTGAGCAAAAAATGCATTAACATCAATATGAGCAATTACTGATAATGGAGATGAATAAGCTTTATCTATATTGTTTAATTGTAATAAATCTTTTATTTTGAAATTTGAATGTGTTGTATGAGGTGGTTGTATGTATGTTAGCTTGGTTATTTTAGAATCAGTCATTTGATCATTGATATGTAATGTATATAATGTATATTGATAATGCCCTAATATAATTGTATTTGTAGTAATTATACTGGGTATTAAATAAACATCCAAACACCAGTTGAGTTTAAGTATAAATTTTATTTAAAATTTTTTTTCGTTCAATTGAAATTTAAACAAAAACCATCAACAACAACAAAGAAATGAAGAAATGAATAACTATGGATAATTGACTATTGATTATTTATAGTATCAACTATTGATATATTGATAATGTTATTCATCAACTATCAACTATTGGAATAGTGATAGTGATAATCATTGTCATTGTCATAATCTATCAGAACCATCTCATCACTCCATTATTTTGAGTTCAAATAGTAAGTTATACCATTATAACCACCAACAAAACACACTTTTATGATGACAAGTTGTCGCCCCAAACAGATTATCGTTAAATTATGATCGATTCGATTCAAGCCAAACACTGAAAATTCTGATCAAAGTGTGCTGTGGTGTATTCACTCTTGAGTATTAATACTAACTATAATACAGATGAATTGATGAGTATTATTGATTATACGCTAATGATGATATAATTCCATGCTAATCATGAAATATTAATGATTAAAGAAAGAAGCGAAAGCAATTCTGAAGCGTTGTATAGACATAGAATAGATGTGATTATTAGTATATTATATTGTAGATTGATTCTAGTTAGTGTACCATAGATTGTTGTTCTTATAGCCTTTATTTGATTGTGTTTTCATTGTTTTTGTATTACTCTTAATGGATTGTCTATCCACTGTCTATCCTTTTGAGTTTGGCTGTCTGCCTGAGTCTCTGCCTATCCCTCCTTGTACTCTCTGCCTAGCCCTTGCTTAGTCTGCCTAACACCAGTCTAACTCCTGCCTAGCCCGACCCTGCCTAGCGCAAATCTTTTAAAATTCCATGAAAAAAGCATTCTTAAAGAAATATTACAACCATTACCAACAACAACAACCATCAACTAATAAATCTATATCTATAACCACATCCATATAATCCATAAATATCCACACCATGCCCAACACGCCCATCCAAGACAGAATACAAAACAAATCAAAAGAACTAGAACAACTACAACAAGAATCAAATAATTTAATATTAGAATTAGAACATCAAACTTCAATAAATCCTGAAGAAATTGTTAAATCTCATATTTTGGGATTGAAAAAATATAATGAATTAAAAGATGTTGCTATGGGGTTGATTACAATGATTGCTGATCAAAGACAGTTGAAGATTAGTGATATATTGAAGGAGATGGAGGTTGAGAAGGATGAGAAATGAGACGAGTGAACGAAGTGAACGAGTCTCATATAAATACTAAAGAGACGAGTGAAGAGACGAGTGAAACGAGTCTCTTTATTCAAGTAATCAATAACTAGAGAATCAGATAATGAATCAAACAACTAATCAATCAAAACATCAAATAACAAGACTTCGTCTTATTATTTGATATTCTATCTTAATGACTTATGAACCCATGCTATAATAATTTAATTACATTCATTTAATTTCATTTCATGACTATACAAATTGCATTTAATATATTTAATTTAATATTTAATATTTGATTATTGTAGGAATAATATAATACTAATATAATACCAACATGATACTAATAAAATATTAGCTATTAATATCTTAATATCTTAGTTTATTACTAGTATTAAATTTATTTGAATAGTAATTTTACGCGAAGTTTCAAATCAAAAAATTCAAAAATGTCAACAATAATTTTAAAATTTCACCGTGAATTGTTTCAATATTACATCAATTATAGTCAAAGTGGTGGTTACATTCATAATGTCTGATACATTTGATAATATCCTTCCATTACCATATAGAATAATATCATTATTACTATTAGGTTCATGGTTATGGTTAATTATATTGAAAATTTCATTTAAATACAATATAAATTTAATTCAATTATTAAAAATTAATGAATTATCATCGTCAATTTTAGAACAAAAAGAATTATATACAAGACATGAAAAAACTTGTATTAATATATCACTTATATCAATAATATCATATTTGATCTCACAATTCTTACATAACAAGGATATTGAATCAATAACAATTTGGGATTTTTTACCAATTTTAATAATTTTAATCATTGCATTCCAATTGATAAAACCAAATAATCATGGATCCAAAAGATTAATTTCAACTTTCAATAGAATCCTAAGAGGTAAAATTTCTCAAAATTTAAGAACAAATGATATTTTATTAAGTGATACCTTAACATCATATTCCAAAATCCTAATAGATTTAGCAATTTATTCATGTCATTTAATTAATAACAAGACTTGTTTACCTAAATCAACAGGTCCAACTTTATCAAGAACATGTGGTGAATCAATAATGTTAGATTCTCTTATAGGATTAATACCAACTTTTATAAGATTAAAACAATGTTTGTGGGAATATAAATTATCAAATTTTAGAAATAAATTACATTTATTAAATTTTTTCAAATATTCAACAAATTTACCTATTGTGATTTTAGGTGTTTATATTAGATTTTATCAAATTCAATTAACCAAATTTTGGGTGTTCCTTGCATTGATTAATTCAAGTTATACATTTATTTGGGATATTAATAATGATTGGAATTTAAATTTATTAAAATTTGATTTAAGAAATCTTTTAAGATCAAAAATTATTTATAATAAAGTTTTCTATGGATTTGCCATAATCATTGATTTCTTACTTAGATTCATATGGATTTGGAAATTTCTTTCACCAGCCACCGAGAATTCATCATGGTTTTATTCTTGGATAAGTTCATTATTTTCATCAGAATTTGGAATTTTTTCATTAGAAATCTTGGAAATTTTAAGAAGATTTATTTGGATTTTAATTAAATTAGAAGTTGATTATATAAATTTAGATCCAATTAAAGATATTGAATTAAATGAATTGAAATAATAAAGACCCCAGCTACACTAGTTAAAAATTAAATATAATATTATATACAAAAAAGTACCAATGCATAATCACTTAATCTCTATTTCTTGATTTTTTTTTACTTTCAATTGCCTTTCTATTATTTGCACGACGTTCAGTTTTAGTTAAATAACGAAACTTCTTCTTCTTTTGTGCTAAATTTTTTTTAGGTTTTTCAGCTCCGGCAATAACTGCATATTTCTTAGCACGATCTATACTTTTATCTAAAATTTCTTGAGATTTTGTTAAATTAACATAATTTAATTTTGCAATTTCTTCTAAATTATTATTTAATTCAATATTTTCAATCGTTACTGTTGTACCTTCATCATCTGATTCATCTTTAGAATTATTATGATCTGGATTTGATGCTGCATAGATTCTTTTCAATATACCTTTAGACTTTGGTTCTTTATCTTCTTCAAATCCACTCCATTCTTCAAATTCATCTTCTTCATCATCTTCTTGCTCTTGATGCTTTTTACCATTCTGTACTTTAACTTGTTTTTGTTTTTGATCATGTTTCTTCTTTGATTCAGGTTCTTCATCAATAGATTCATCACTTAAATCCTCATCTTCTTCTTCTTCATCAGATGATTCATATTGACCACTTAATTCTTTCATTGATTTAGCATATTTTTCTAATTGTGCAGACATTTCTTTTTGTCTTTCTAATTTTTGTTGTTTACGTTCTTCAATCTTGGCTAATCTATCTTGTTCTTTATGGAACTCTTGTGCTTTTTTTTGTCTTTCTAATTTTCTTTTATGGAACCCTGTTAAATATTCACTTAAAAATTATTAGTCTAAATATTTAATACTTCAGTTTACTTATAACTCACTTTCTTGATTCTTTATCAAATGAAACTTCTTCAACTGCATGCTTCTTGGCCTTGTTTTGAGCATACTTCTTACCACCAGTAAGAATCTCTCTATTATGTCTAGCCATTATTATACTAATGATTAATGAACTATATAGTATATTATTATTAGAGCCCGAGAAAGTTTTTATGATCTGAGTATTATTGTTTTTTTTTCCATCATAAATATTTTTTTTTTTTTTGAGTCCGGCTTATGTAATCCAACGGTCATATAAAGAACTACAATTTAAATAAATTCTATCATTATTTATTCATGAGTATTTTATATTCAAAGTCAAAGTATACCAGAAGGTACATCAGATGCTTCATCTCTTGATATTTGTTCTTTTAAAATTTTCAAATGATTCTCAGCAAGATTAACCATTTCATTTAAATCTTGATATTTATGATTTTTTTCTATTATTGAAGATTTTGTTCTTTCATTAATCCATTTCCAAACTTCATATTCTGTTTGTTCCCTTAATGTATTCTTTTTCAATGAATCTTCTACTGATGGCATAATCATATATTCACGTCCATCAATCATGATTTTTTGAATTCCATCAATGTTTAATGTTGATGATGGTGTTCCTGATTTTCTTAATATAAAGAATAAAAATATAACAAGGAAAATCATAATACCAAATATATATGGTGATTGGAATCTATTCAAGAAATCCATTAATGGATCATGATCTTGTTGAGTGGAAGTTTTGGAATCGGAATCATCAGGTTCTTTTAAAGTATTTGATCTTGATTTATTATTCTTATTTTTTTTCTTAGATTTCTTACCAGATTTAGCATTTGTAAGGATTGATTTCAATTCTGAAGTCAATATACCAACAGATTCATTTTGTCCATCTATTGTACCTTTTTCAATTGGTCCTTTAATCCAACTTTTTGCAGTCCAATTTATAGATGTAATAATTAATAATCTTGTTGAATTATTTGAACCCCATGAAAAATAAAATTTTGTTTGAACAGTAAAACTATTACCCGAGGGGACATCTGGATTTTTTGTTGATTGTGTAACAAGAATATATTTATTTATATCAAAATGATCAATAGTTTCAGTTATAAGACATCTTGTTTGTTTTGGTCCAATTGATCCATTTAATGGTTTAACATATTGATAATTTCTTTGTTTAATACTATCACCTTCATTACTAAAATTTGGGATTGATGAAATATCAACATTTTTTTGTGCTTCTATAATTGATTTTAAATATGATGAATCATCACCGAAAAGTATACTATAAATTGTACCTAATGGTGCATTGAAAATTTCATCAGCAATTTGTGTATCACCTGAATTTTTCTTATATTCATTATCAGTTGGTTCATGAGTTGAAGGTCCAATAGTTGGTAATGAACTAGAAGAACCATCATTTCCATCAGAATAACTATTATCATCATCATTACTAAAGCTTGAAAAACGTGATTTTAATTCATCAACAAGAATATTCATAGATTCTTTTTGACCATCAACTGAACCTTTTTCAACAGCACCTTTAATCCAACTCTTTGCAGTCCATTGAACTGAAGTGAAAACAGTTATGGAGGTTGAATTCTTAGGACCCCATGATAAATAGATTTGAGTATTTGTTGAAAATGAATTACCTGAGGGAACATCTGGTGTCTTTGTGGTCTGTGTAACGAGAACATAAGATTTAAAATCTTTAAACTCAATCGTTTCAGAGACATGACATTTAGTTTCCTTTGGACCCACAGGACTATTTAAAGGTTTAACATAAGTATATTTTCTTTGATTTGAAATGAATTTTGGAATTGTAGAAATTTCTTTATTTTTTTGACTTTCTAAAATTGATTTGAAAAAATTGGAATCATCACCAAATAATGAATTGAAAACTTTACCTAATGGTGCTTCAATTATATCTTCTTTGATTTTAGTTTCTCCATTAACTTCTTTATGTTCAAATTCTGTTGGTGAATGTTTTGAAGGACCAAATTCAACACCACCTAATTCATCTGAAGAATCATCATCAATATCATAATCATCATCTGAACTATATCCATCTTCACCATTATAATTTGAATCTGAATCTGAATGAGAAAAATCAACAGGAACATCAACATTACCAGCTGTTGGTCCCCTTACTAATTTAACCCAAATATTTGTAATTAAATCAAATGTTGTATCTCTAACTAAGAATGATGCAAATATATATTTTTGATGTAATGTTTGAATAATTATACCATTAGGGAAAAGACCTGCAGTGTTTTTTTTCTCTAATTGAACAATTTCTTGAATTGGAATATTTATATTTGTTGTCCAACCTAAAATATTTGCATTAAAACAAATATGTTTTTCAGTAATATACATTCTACCTTGAACTAAAATATCTCTTTGTAAAGCACAACTATAATCATCTAATAGTTTTTCACTTGATGGGATTTTTTTAAACATTGAATGAAATTCTTTATCTCTTTTTTGATTTGCATATGAATAATCTTTTAAATCAGTTGTAGAAAAACTTGCAGACATTGGTGTACCAGATGGACTACTAACTTCAGTATCCACTGAATGTGATGTAGTAGTTGGATTTAAGCTATTATTATTATTGTTTGGATGATCTTCTGTGACAGAACTTACACTTCTTCTATGCATCATTCTTCTTCCTGCAGCTGCTAATGAATCTTGAGTTGGAATTGCACCAGATGATTTTGACATTTTCAAATTTATTGGTGATATTGATCTTCTAAATGCTGAGACTGGTGATGCTGATCTCATTGTTTCAAAACTTTCATCTTGAGCTTTAGGATCAATAGAACCCAAATCACGACTAATATTAGCATTTGAAGTTGAAGCACCTAATTTCCCATTTGATAATTGAGTTGATGATCTTCCTAAAGCACTTGGTCCTGACATAACTTTAGACATTGCAGCACCATTTGAATCTTCATTTTGAACACCCGATGCAAGATCTCTAGTTCCTGAAATGGAATTACTATGTTGTACTCTTTTTTCATCAGCATTATCAACTGCAATCATAGGTACTTGAGTTTGTTGAGATCCTAAAGTTCGATCATTATGCAATCCAGAATCTGTAAAGCCTAATGCTTCTAATGTTAATTCTCCTTTCCCCATTGTACTTAGAGCATTTTTCCTAATAGGTTGGAATACAACATCATGTGCAATTGATTGAGTTCCACTTCTTATGGAACGATCATCATTATCATTATCACCTTCATCTTGGGTTTGTGGATTATTTGAATGATCTGCAGAATTATCTCTTGATTTGTTTTTTGATTGTGAAAATAATAAAGAATCTAAATGTTGCATAAATGAAGTACCAGTACCATTGCCAGTACCATTATTCGTACTATTTACATTCCCATTTTCATTATTATTATTGTTATTATTTGAGCTTGAAGCATTTTCAGTTGGTGGATGTGATTTGAATTCTTCAGGATGTGATGAAGATGTTATATTTCCAAGATGTGAAGCAGCATTATGAGCAGCAGACAAAAAATTTGAAAAAATTCCACTATTATTAGCTTCTTGATTTAATATACTTGTTTTTAATGTAGAATCTGTATTTGCCATATGAGCTTCAACTTCAATTGGTGTTTCAATTTCAGATGTTGTAAATGAATTCTTCTTAGATGAACCGCCATTGGTGGGTTTAGTATTTACTTTTAATTGATTTGGTGAAGATTCTGCAATTGGTTCATTAACTAATGGTAAATTATGAGATGATGAATTACCCAAAGATACACCAGAATGTGGAGGTGAAGAAGCATCTGTTACTGGTAATGAATCAGTCTTGATCAAAGGTAAGCTCAGTAGAGCTGGTTCTTGTGGATTGAATCTTGGTTGTTGTTGAAATTGTTGTTGGTATGTTGTATGTGATTTAGCAATGTCCTGATCATCATCACCTTCAGAATCCAATTCACCATGTTTATGTCTTCTTGATCTAAAAAGAGATCTTGGACGATCTCCCGAAGTTCTTTGTGATTTGATAGAAGTTATTTCAGGCATTAGTGGTGTTTTGGACATGGTATAGTTATTATCTTCTTGAGAATGAGATTCCGTATTCATTGCACTATTTGAACGTGGTGACAAGATTGGTTCAGTATAGTTTCCAACGTCCGGCCCAGGCCTGCTGAGTCTGCGAGACTTGTTCTTATTCTTGAGTGGACTATCTTTTGTAGACACGTCTTTCATTTGGTGAAGAGTTGGAACACTTCTAGTTGAAGTAGCTTTGGAATTTGGGGTATTAATAGATTCTTTGTCATTATACAAGCTGCTATTCTTGCTGCTCTTGCTCCCGCTGCGCTTGCGCCGCCCAAACTTGAAGGACCCCATCTAACTTCCTCCTGTGATCCTGTGATGCCCTGTGACTTTTTGTGCTTTGATTGAGCGTCTGTTCAGCTCTGATGAAACTTTTTTTAGTTGGTGATGTTTTGCAATGCCTGTAAATTTTGACTAAAACTAGGCCGAATTTTTAACGTTTTTCCGGATACGGGTTGTAAAGAATTTGGAGTATACTCAGAATGTCAGTGGTAAAGAATGTGAATGAAAGAAGAGGTGAGAATTGGTTTGGGTATATATAATTCTATGGATGAGTTTGGATAAAAGGGGTTCTCGATGAACTTTGCAGAGGATTTGAAAGGGTTTCCAGCTATGTAGTGTAATGGCATATTTAACTGAGCTATGCTGTGAAAATCAATATTGACTATTTACTTTTAGAAAACATCAATTGAGTTGTTAATTATAGAGATGGTAAGGCTGAAATTGGAATGTAAAGTGTACCTGAATAGAACCCTTGAGAATTTGCTATATACATGAATACATTGATTATAAAGACGTTAATTGTACTGTACCCCTATTTTTGAAACCCCCTTCTAATTTGTTGGTAACTACATATAACATGAATATAACCAATAAAAAACGTAAATTCATAATCATTCCTGATATTAATATACAAAGCAAGAATCTTCAAAATAGCCTAATTTAATTCGGGGTCAATGTGAATCTTAACGATCTTCAGCCCATTCATTTTCACGTTTAATAGCTTCTTCTTCTTCTGGTGAAAAATCATTAACAATGTTAAAGGTACGACGAATTTCTTCTGGTGATTTACCTCTAATCATTTCAGCAACAACTTTACAACCAGCATCTAATAAAGGTCTAATGTTTAAATAATTAGCAGCCAAGATGATTTCATATAACATTTCTTGATCAACTTTTAAAAATTCCTTATCCCATTCATCAACTGGAGCAGATTTTCTTGAATCTTCATCTTCATCATCTGGGAAACTTGTATCTTTATGATGTGTAGCCCATTCTATAACTTTTTTTAAAACAGTTGAACGAACATTTGGAATTGGAATTTCAAATCCATCATCATCATCACCAGCTAAATCACCAATCATATTTTTAATTAAAATTGATCTTTCGGCAATTTTTTTTTCAACTTTAAATGATTCATTATCTGATGAAGTAAGTGTAATTTCTGACATTTTCAATAATATTTATATTCTGTCCAAATTAGTTAGTACTATATCATGAAACACGATATCATCTTTTAAAGGAATTGAATTGTAATTTAAATACTCAAGGATTTTTTCTGAATTGACACACCCTTAATGAACAATAAAATAAACTTTTCGACGCCACTAACAAACAAACAACAAACTCTTCAACCCCTTGTTCAATTCCTCACAAGACAATAGCTTAATATAAGACCTGATATTAACATACTATATTTCTAATTTGAATAACTTGTAAGTTATATAATTCAAATATATTGAATCAAAAATAAAACCAAAATTATACAAATACCAGAATTTTTATATCACTTTATTTTATTCAATGAACACAAAATCAAGGAAAAAAAAGCGCGAATTAAAATCAAAGGTGGTAAGGACACGATATATATCGGATGA
>NW_011887463.1:0-42151 GCF_000313485.1 Hansenula ciferrii | reverse complement strand
CTATTAGTATAGTACAATTTTTTTGCTGAGTGCGCGAACAATTTTTGCTTTCCTGAAATTAACAAACTTGAAGTTGAAGTTCAAAAAGTTCCATCTTTGTTACAAAATAATAAAAATTATCAACAAGAAAAACATTACAATTTATCATCAATTTTGGATCAAATTCATCTATTGTCATCAATAAGTGCACACGTTCATCTTCAATCAATACTCCACAGCACACTCCTGCTCAAGCGCCCAATAAAGAACTAAACAGATCAGCATTTACTTTGCCCATTAGTACGTTTAGCGCCCAAAGGAGAAGCCTAAAGATTATTAACTAAAGAACAGCGGCAACAAATCAAAACCATTTCAACACTGTTCATACTTGAATTAAACCAAACAAAGCACACAGATTGCCTTATATTCACACTGCTAGTTCATTCCTTTGATTTCCATCATCCTTCCAGCAGCTGAAAGTATTGTCTTCTCATAATTGTGCTATAATATAAATATATTACAGATTAATCATCAAAAATTTCATTACAATTATATTTCATTTTTTGCATTCCTTTCCAAATCTAATCAATATCACTATTTGGGAACACACACACACACATTAATTTCAGTTCTAGTTTTCATTTATTAGCTCTATTTTGAATCATTAATAATAATAGCTTAAACAAAAATGTCGGATTATAGAAGAAATATTGCTGATTCCGAGCTAAAACTTGATTCCCTTTCTTTGAATTCCTCTCAACATCCATCAACAACAACTTCTGCAACAACATCAAACTCAACCGCTCCAACGTCAACAGCATCATCATCCCATGGTAATGATAATAATCATTCATCTTTCAAATCACCAAGAAGTTCAAGTACTTATACATCCAATATCAACGCTGATATTCAAGCAAAATTGTTAGCTTTTCAAGAACAACGTCAATCCAAATCAGCTCAAAATAATCAAGAACAACCTGTTTTGAAAACTAACGCTACAACTGGATCAATCCTAACCACAAATCATGAAGATCATAAGAATCCTTCACCATTGAGTTTATCAACAAACTCAACACCTTTAATGAGCCCACCAAATTTACCAGAAGGTACAGGAAGCTTATCAACTCCACCAATAGCTTTAGGATTAAGTAGGAAGAAATCACTACAACAAAATAAGAAGGCTGAAAAACCTTTACCACCATTACCTGGTACACCACCAAGTCTTTCTCAATCATCAAATTCTACACATCCATTGAATGATAAAAGTTTAAACCCAGTTAGACCAGCTCCATCACTACCAATAAATTCTCAAGTTAGTCCTCAAGTTGCTGCTAGATTACCAAAAGCTAAACCATCCTTATCAATGAGAAGAGGTATGAAATTACCTGGTGGATTACCTTCTTTAAATAACGAAGATCAATCATCAACTTCATCTACTTCTGAAACCCAATCATCCATAAAATCATCATCAGAAAGTTCACAAACCAATGGAAGTAAAAAACCAGTGGTACCGTCAATGAAAAGTTCAGGTTCTGTTACAAATCTGATTGAAAAGAAAGGGAAATTACCAGCTCAACAATCTATGCAATTGAAAGGTTTATTTGCTAACTATTCTAAATATATTGATATCAAATCAGGTTCATTGAACTTCAAAGGTAAATTATCATTAGATTCTAAAGGTGTTGATTTCAGTTCCGGTTCATCTTTTAGAATTTCTAGTGATGAATTAGAATTTATTGAAGAATTAGGTCGTGGTAATTATGGTACAGTTACAAAAGTTTTACATAAACCAACTGGTATTACTATGGCTATGAAAGAAGTTCGTTTAGAATTGGATGAAGGAAAATTTAGACAAATTTTGATGGAATTAGAAGTTTTACATAAATGTAACAGTCCTTTCATTGTGGATTTTTATGGTGCCTTTTTCGTTGAAGGTGCAGTTTACATGTGTATGGAATATATGGATGGTGGTTCATTAGATAAAATTTATGGAAATGGTGTTGATGAATCCCATCTAGCTTATGTTACAGAATCTGTCATTAGAGGTTTAATGGAATTAAAAGATAACCATAATATTATACATAGAGATGTTAAACCAACAAATATATTGGTGAGCAGCTCAGGTAAAGTTAAACTTTGTGATTTTGGTGTTTCAGGTAATTTAGTTGCTTCATTAGCCAAAACAAACATTGGTTGTCAATCATATATGGCACCAGAAAGAATTAAATCATTAAGTCCTGATGATAACACATACTCAGTTCAATCTGATATTTGGTCATTAGGTTTAACAATGTTGGAAACTGCAAAAGGTTCATATCCATATCCTCCTGAAACTTATGATAATATTTTCAGTCAGTTGAGTGCCATTGTTGATGGTGAACCTCCAGCATTACCAGAAGACTACTCATCAAACGCAAAAGATTTTGTTGGTCAATGTCTTGCTAAGAATCCAAATAGAAGACCAACTTATACAAAATTATTACAACATCCTTGGTTAGTGAAATATAGAAACATTGATGTCCAAATGGGTATTTATATTTCAAGTAAATTGAGAGAAAATTCTTCAAATAAAGCCAAAAATGATGAAGCTAATATTGAAGAATTAAACCAAAGACTGAAAACACCTGCATTGCATAGAGGTGGTGCTCCACAAAGGAATTAAAATAAATCAAATAACATCGAATAACCAATGATCGATTGATGATTTTTATTTTTATTTTCAGCTTCACGTTAACGAATTTTGATGCCAATTTATATTATACTTTTTTTTTTTTGAATTTTCTTCTTTGTTTTCTTATTACTTTATTATTTTCTAATCCAGATTAAATATTTGAATTTATTGGATTTTCATGTTTTGATTATTTTAAAATGATTGACATGAAATCTTGTCATGATAGATATACATATATAAATTATATTCTTATTTATGAACTTCCATCAGTCAATAAGTTATCAGTGCATTATACTAATGTAGATCTTACAAATTGATTATTGTACTATAGAGAACGTACTTTTTTATATGTTGTATCTCATGATGTAAAACGTGTGAATTAAACATATATGCAAAAACTAAATCTATATATAATAAACCTATAAAAATGAAAACAAACTTAAAACGATCTTCAAAATATATTCAAAACTTAAAAAACAAATATGACTTAAATTAAAATGTAACATTAGAGTTTCTTCTTGGACCTAAATCTGTTGCTTCATCACCCCCAAATGTCTCTGATCTAGTAACACTATAATCTCTTTGATCAATACCATCATCTAGATTACCTTGGTCGACATCATTATGATTTTCCCTATTTAAATGCGCATAATCTAAATCGTTCAATTCATGAGATTCTTGGTTATATTCATGATTATTAATAGGTTTATTACCAAAATGAACATCTTTGAATCCAATATGATTATCATTATTAACAATATTATTAGAGTTGATATTGTTATCATTTTGATTATCAGCTAGACTAAATTGAACTGGTTGAGGTGGATTTTGATTAGATCCTGAAACATAGCTATTTCCTCTTGTATTAGTTCTGAATGGCTGTGAGCTACTACCACTCAAAAATGAAGGTCTTTTAAAACGATTCTTAAGAATATTTGGTGTAGCATTTTTGAAAAATGTAACAACAGGGTCTCCCATACTACCAATAGTTTCAGCCCTTTGTAAATGATTACCAGCATGTAAATCTTGATATCTATCTCTAATTTCCATTTTTTCTGATGGTAACATAATAGCACGATCTAATGAATATGGTAAACCTCTATGTCTTCCTCTAATCATCATTGCAATAATAACAAGTTTGGAAATAACACCAAATTGTCCAGAAAAAGATGGTGTTGTACCTGGATAGCCTAATGACAATCCCACAGTACCATATGCACTAACAACTTCAAATAAAACTGAGAAAACATTAAAATCTGGTAATGAATCATCTTGTATTTTCCCACCTTCAGCAATACAAATAATGAAAAGACCCATGAAAACAAACCATAAATCAAATGAAAGTTGTTTTCTTAAATGTGCACCAATGAATTGAGTTGCCTTTTGTTGATCTTCATCATTATTTTCATTATTACCTGCATAAACACCTAATGATTGTTCTTCATAAACATTTGTTCTTCTAATAGAAATAGCTAATGGTAAAACAGAAATATACATCATAACCATATAACTAACTTGAACACCAGGATGTAATTGTGATAAATCAATACATGCAAAACCAGCAGTTCTAGTACTTATAGCTTGATAAAACCCATTTAAGATACGGATATTTACAGGTAGTGCTTTAACAACAGCAGCATTCAAATCCAAAATAACAAACAAGATTAAATCCACGGCATTCATAACAACCAAAATGAATAATAACCACCAAGTTGGAGCAGAAGGGAATAAAAGTGTAAAACAACGACGAGGATGATCTAATAAAAAGCCTAAAGATTCTTTAAACAATGATAAATCTCTTGCAAATTTAAAACAAACCCAAATTATAAAACGTAATAAGATTGGAAACCCAGTATTACCAATAACAATTAAAACAGCAGAAACTAATAAAGTATAAATTGAAGTATTGAATGAGTTCATACTATCTGGTGTTAATGTAAATCCTAAATCATTAAAGGAGGACATTGAAGTGAAGAACCCCCACCAAGTTAACGTGACACCACTTTCTCTAATATGTGATTGATAAGAATTTTTAGTTACAACCCAAGGAACTAAAAATAAAAATCCCAAAATATGAAATCCAACATAATAAAATAATAAAATTTTAGCTAATAATTTAATAGCTCTATATTCAACACCACCTAATTCTTCCTTTTGTTCTTCTGAAAGGTTAACAAAAGTAGAATTTCTACCAATTTTTGGGTTCCATGAAAGATAATTTGTAGTCATATTTCTAATTAATGAATTATCATCAAAATCATCATCTGTTTCAGTATCAGATCCTGAAGAGTCCATTGTGTCATCAGTAATTGCAGAACTAGAAAATCTTCTTCTACCTAAAATTGGTTTTTTCAATTTTTGTTTAATCATTTTTTCAAAAGTTGGAGATTTTGATAATAATGAATGTTTATTTGATGTAACATCTAATGTATTTGATCTTTTATTAAATTTTGAACCACCTGTTTGATCAGATGAAGGTAATTGTAAATTTGATTGAGCTTTTTTCAAACGATGTTCTTCATCATTTGAAGCATCGGATAAATAATCGTTATCCAGTACAGAATCAATATCTCTTTCATTACTGTGACTTGAAGCATTTGAATGTGATCTTTGATGATGACCAAATTTAAAAGCATTAAAACTTGATCTATGATGATGATTATTAGATTTTTTCAAATGTTTCTTTCTTTCATGTTTTGGTTTTTTCAAATCAAATTGAATTGCAGAAGTTGAATTTTGTCTAATTGGAGGTTCTCTTTCAGCAGGTCCACCAATCACAAGAGCAGGACCTTCATGTTCATCATCATGAGTTTCTCTTTTTTGATTATTACTCAACATTGCAATTGACATGAAAACATCTCTTGGTTCAACATCATGATTTCTTGGATT
The DNA here is from genome assembly GCF_000313485.1 of Hansenula ciferrii. Lineage (NCBI taxonomy): Eukaryota > Fungi > Ascomycota > Saccharomycetes > Phaffomycetales > Wickerhamomycetaceae > Hansenula > Hansenula ciferrii. The sequence continues at coordinate 36,612 of NW_011887463.1, read as the reverse complement.
TGGTAAATCACCAAATTTAATATTTGGAGATGATTTTGTATGACTTATATCAACTTCATCATTAAGATCATCATCAACTCTATGAGGATTTATTGATCTTGATTCTGGAGGTAAATGGTTATTTTCATGATCATCATCAGAACTAGGTTCAGATATATGTTCAACAGAGTTATTATAACTACTCTGTTGCATTGGCATTGGTGATGGACTTGAAACTCTAGGAGGTGATTGAGTTTGATTGACAGCTGGAGTTGATTGTGTTAATGGGATTGGGTTTGTATTAACCATTTCTGAGGAACTTGTATCAGAATCTTTAACTTCTGGATATTCACCTGTTTGTTCAATATCTGGTGAATTTTCAAAAACAGTTCTAGAACTATAACCTGTCAATGGTATATTATTATTATTGTTATTATTATTTGTTGTTGTTTTACTTAAATTTCTTGATCTATTGTTCCCTGGAGTTCTAGATCTTTGAGATTCTGCAGTTTTAGCACGTTCCATTGATTGAGTTCTAGCCATCATTGTAGCAGTTCTTCTCATTTTGAAATTATGTTTTGAAGTTTCTCTAATATCATCAAAATAACGTTCAAACCAATAAAGTCTTAAAAAACTTAATGAACCATGAATGAAAATTGGAGTTGCTAAGCAGCAAAATATATAAATAATAATTTGTTGATATAAAGTCAAGACGTTTGCATCTAAAGTGTTTAGACCAGCTTGAGTAGCAGCACCAGATGCAAAGAATAAAGCATCAATATAATGAATATTTTTAACAGGATAAATAAAGATTGAACCCAGTATTGCTATTGAAATGATGTAAAAATAATGAACTGCAATGAATGAAGGAAAGATTTTCTTAAGATAAGGACCAAATAGATCTTCTAAAGAAGCAACTGCATCTCTTATTTTCCAGCCCCAAGTTTTCTTTGTTATGAAGTTGATTGAACCTATAGACCTTCTTCTATTAGGATTAATGTTATTACCATGATCTTGATCTTGATCTTGATTATTAGAAGTTTTGGTAGGTCGTACCAATTTCATGATATTGAATCCAGCCATTTTGGGTTATAGTTTAGTGGAAGTAGCAGCAGCAGCAGCAGTACGAACAATAGCAGCAGTACTAACGATGAAGTTAACCCCTGATTCCTTGGAAAGCTGGATAATGAATAAATGAGCAAATGCTATATAAGCGATCTTTTAACGGACAGTCCCATACAGTAAACCAAGTGGAATAAAGCCCAATAAGCAGCGGTCAACTTGGGAAATGATTCTCACAAGCACCCAGTCAATGAGCCAGCACACAGACCTTTTGAACAACCTAAGAAAGCACCTTTCAGTCACCAAAACCTGCTTAGCGCTTCGAATATCCAGTCAATTTCTACTTGTTAAAGCCTTTCAAAAACAAAAACGTTTAAATTAATTTTGAAGCCGCCAAAACAAAAACAAGAAAATTCGCGGACTTTTAATTGAAATTTTTTTTATGTCACAATTTTTGGGAAAAGTTTAAAGCTGGAAAATTATGTGATATCATGAAAAAGCTCAAATTAAACGATACAATCTATTTACTCGGTTATCCATGGGTGACGAGAACAGTGTAGTGAGTCTATGGTGGTCGAATTGTTGTAGAGTTTACTTTGCCATTGGTGACTTTCTGCTCTCTGCGTACCTGATTACTGATCACAGAGTCAACAATTGTACCGCTTTTCACTGGTCAGAAGACCAGCTTGAACCAGCTTGAGCCTTGCGTTTCTCTGTAGCGAGGAGCTGTCATACCCAAATGGAAATACGAACACTGACTCTATCAAGTATCTGATCTAGTATTACTCATAGTTCATTCATAATCTATTACCACCATTGTAGCACACAATTCTCAATGAAGAACTATCGAACAAGACTACGAATTCAAATCAAAGTGAAGCCCTTAAAACTTCAACAGACCTCAAACAAAATAATAAATGTATTACCAGCAGATCCATTATGATTCATCAATCAAATTTGAACTGTTTTACACTGATTTTGCTCTTCATTTGACTTCGATTATGACAAATTTATGCAAAAGTTCATGCAAATTTGATGAAACAATCCAAAGCAGCACAGATTGGCGTAGAATTTTGCGTAATTGGCGTGAAAATTTTGACATAATCAAGTTTCCATCAGGGTTGAACAAGATCAAATGAACCTTGATTTGAGTGGTTAAAACACCATTGAAACACAATTTTGATACACTAACTTAATCTAACGTATATAAACTTACCTACACTCAATTTATTCTCCAAAATCACCAGGATTAACTACTTATAAACCATTAAATATTCCGGCTTTTACGTCATGTCTCTTCGTATTACCCTATTGCATTTGACGCGAAAACTCGAATTGCGCAAAAATTAATTTTTCAGAAAATTTTTTTCGTTTCTTTTCAGTATAAAAAAATTTTAAAATCACCATTTTTAAACAACTAATAAACTTTACTTTCATATTCTTTCTCTCTCTCTTCTTCTCCTTCTCTCTCTCTTTCTCTCTCTCAGAAAGCTCCTTTTTCAAATCTTCTTGGTTTCTCCATTCTAGAACTAGAACTCTCTTGAATTGAAAAGTCTCCAGAGCTATATTGTCACCAGTTTAATCAAAAAAGTACAATTTCTACTCCAGATCTTGCAAGGTTATTAATTTTTTTTTTCAATTACAAAATAGAATCAAGTCTCCAGATTCTATAATTAAGAAAAGAAAATCAATCAATCACTTCTGATAATAAAGTTCATTTGATTTAAGAGTTTCAAGAAAAAAGTTTCTTTGGTAAGTTTTGTTGATGGGTCTTATGACTAGGAATATAGATTTGAAATAAGATGCGAGTATGAGAGAGAAAGAGATTTATAATCTTTTAAATCCAATTGGGCTTCAAACATGATTTATGGGAATTCAATTGATACCAATTGATCAATTGTCATGCTGTTTGATGCAAAACGAACTAGTGGCAACAATTGTTGGAGTTGATCCCCAGATTTTTCATTCATCATGTTTGACCCATAACTCTAATATTCAAGTCTTTTTTCTAATCAATCTATATTCCTGTAGTATTAATACATTTTCTAACAATTTGATTAGATTCATATTCCAGTTAATTTTTTCTTTATTTCTATTCTTTTGAGAAATCATGGCTTCAATCGTCCCTTCTGCTCCAATTTCTCCTCCAATGGAGTCAACTGGTAACCGTTTAATGGCTTTAGAATTAAAAGATGGTACTGTCTTGGAAGGTTATTCCTTCGGTTCTGAAGTTGCATCTGCTGGTGAATTAGTTTTCCAAACTGGTATGGTTGGTTATCCAGAATCAATTACTGATCCTTCTTATGAAGGTCAAATTTTAGTCATCACTTATCCATTAGTTGGTAATTATGGTGTTCCAGATCGTGAATTAAAAGATGAAGATGTTCCACAAATTCCAAAATATTTTGAATCTTCAAAAATCCATATTTCTGGTTTAGTTGTTGCTCATTATACTGAAGAATTCTCTCATTTCTTAGCTAAATCTTCATTAGGTTCATGGTTAAAAGAACAAAACATCCCAGCTATCTATGGTGTTGATACTAGAGCTTTAACCAAACATTTAAGAACTTCTGGTTCAATGTTAGGTCGTATTGCTGTTCAATCTGATAAAGCTTCAGTTGAAGAAGCTGCTTCATTAAATTGGAAATCTCATTTTGAAATTCCTGAATGGGATGATCCAAATGTTAAAAATTTAGTTGCTAAAGTTTCAACTGATAAACCTGTTTTATATACTCCATCAACTGAAAATGCTATTAAAGGTCCAGATGGTAAAACTTTAAGAATCTTGGCTGTTGATGTTGGTATGAAATTCAATCAAATCCGTTGTTTTGTTAGACGTGGTGTTGAATTAAAAGTTGTCCCATGGGATCATGATATTTCATCTGAAGAGTATGATGGTTTATTCATTTCTAACGGTCCTGGTGATCCTTCAGTTATGGATTCCACTGTGGAACAATTGACCAAAGTTTTAGAATCCAAAAAGACTCCAGTTTTCGGTATTTGTCTTGGTCATCAATTATTAGCTAGAGCTTCAGGTGCTTCAACTATTAAATTAAAATTCGGTAACAGAGGTCATAACATTCCATGTACTTCAACCATTTCAGGTCGTTGTTATATTACTTCTCAAAATCATGGTTATGCTGTTGATACTACCACTTTGAAAAACGGTTGGAAAGAATTATTTGTCAATGCTAACGATGGTTCAAATGAAGGTATTTATCATTCAGAATTACCATATTTCTCTGTTCAATTCCATCCAGAATCTACCCCAGGTCCAAGAGATACTGAATTTTTATTTGATACTTTTATTCAATCTGTTTTAGATCATAAAACTTCCAAAACTTTGAAATCAGTTTCATTCCCAGGTGGTCAATTACAAGATAACTTGGCCAAATCACCAAGATTACACCCAAAGAAAGTTTTAGTCTTAGGTTCAGGTGGTTTATCAATTGGTCAAGCTGGTGAATTCGATTATTCAGGTTCTCAAGCTATTAAAGCTTTGAAAGAAGAAGGTATCTATACCATTTTGATTAATCCAAACATTGCTACTATTCAAACTTCAAAAGGTTTAGCTGATAAAGTTTATTTCTTACCAGTCACCCCAGATTTTGTTCGTAAAGTTATTAAACATGAAAAACCAGATGCTATTTATGCTACTTTTGGTGGTCAAACCGCTTTAAGTGTTGGTATTGCTTTGAAAGATGAATTTGAATCTTTAGGTGTTAAAGTCTTAGGTACTCCAATTGATACCGTTATTACTACTGAAGATCGTGAATTATTCGCTAGAGCAATGGATGAAATTGATGAAAAATGTGCTAAATCAGCTTCTGCTTCAACTGTTGATGAAGCTTTAGATGCAGTTAAAGATATTGGATTCCCAGTTATTGTTCGTGCTGCTTATGCCTTAGGTGGTTTAGGTTCAGGTTTCGCCAATAACAAAGAAGAATTAATTGATTTATGTAACAAGGCTTTTGCTGCTTCTCCACAAGTTTTAGTTGAAAGATCAATGAAAGGTTGGAAAGAAATTGAATATGAAGTTGTTCGTGATGCTTATGATAACTGTATCACAGTTTGTAATATGGAAAATTTTGATCCATTAGGTATTCATACTGGTGATTCTATTGTTGTTGCTCCATCTCAAACATTATCAGATGAAGATTATAACATGTTAAGAACAACTGCTGTTAATGTCATTAGACATTTAGGTGTTGTTGGTGAATGTAACATTCAATATGCTTTGAATCCAGAATCAAAAGAATACTGTATTATTGAAGTTAATGCTCGTTTATCACGTTCTTCAGCTTTAGCTTCAAAAGCAACTGGTTATCCATTAGCTTTCATTGCTGCTAAATTAGGTTTGAACATTCCATTAAATGAAGTTAAAAACTCTGTTACTAAAGTTACTTGTGCTTGTTTCGAACCATCATTAGATTATGTTGTTGTTAAAATTCCAAGATGGGATTTGAAAAAATTCACTAGAGTTTCAACTTTATTATCATCATCAATGAAATCTGTTGGTGAAGTTATGTCAATTGGTAGAACTTTTGAAGAAGCTATTCAAAAGGCTATTAGATCTGTTGATTACCAAAACTTAGGTTTCAATCAAACTGAAGCTTTGATGTCTATTGATATTGATTCAGAATTACAAACTCCATCTGATCAACGTTTATTCGCTATTGCTAATGCTTTATACTCCGGTTATTCAGTTCATAAAGTTTGGGAATTAACAAACATTGATAAATGGTTCTTGAATAAATTAAATTGTTTAATCAATTTCTCCAAACACATTGAATCATATGGTTCAATTGAAAAATTAACTGCTTTAGTTATTCGTGAAGCTAAACAATTAGGTTTTGAAGATAGACAAATTGCTAAATTTGTTGGTTCTAATGAATTAGCTGTTAGACGTGTTAGAAAAGAATTTGGTATCACTCCATTTGTTAAACAAATTGATACTGTTGCTGCTGAATTCCCAGCTTTCACCAACTACTTATACATCACTTATAATGCTGATTCTCATGATGTTAAATTTGATGATCATGGTGTTATGGTTCTTGGTTCAGGTGTTTACCGTATTGGTTCTTCAGTTGAATTCGATTGGTGTGCTGTTACAGCCGTTAGAACTTTACGTGCTCAAGGTACTAAAACCATTATGATTAACTACAATCCAGAAACTGTTTCAACAGATTATGATGAAGCTGATAGATTATACTTTGAAACCATCAACTTAGAACGTATCTTGGATATCTATGAATTAGAAGAATCTTCAGGTGTTGTTATTTCTATGGGTGGTCAAACCTCAAACAACATTGCTTTACCATTGCACAGAAACAATGTTAAAATCTTAGGTACTTCACCAGAAATGATTGATTCAGCTGAAAATCGTTACAAATTCTCTCGTATGTTGGATCGTATTGGTGTTGATCAACCAGCTTGGAAGGAATTGACTTCTATTGATGAAGCTGAATCTTTTGCTGATAATGTTGGTTATCCAGTTTTGGTTCGTCCATCTTATGTCTTATCAGGTGCTGCTATGAACACTGTCTATACTAAAGATGATTTAGCTTCATACTTGAACCAAGCTGTTGAAGTTTCACGTGAATATCCAGTTGTTATCACCAAATATATTGAAAATGCTAAAGAAATTGAAATGGATGCTGTTGCTAAAGATGGTAACTTGATCATGCATGTTGTTTCTGAACATGTTGAAAATGCTGGTGTCCATTCAGGTGATGCTACTTTAATTGTTCCACCACAAGATTTAGATAAGGAAACTGTTAAACGTATTGTTGTTGCTACTGCTAAGATTGGTCAAGCTTTGAACATCACTGGTCCTTACAACATTCAATTCATCGCTAAAAACAATGAAATCAAAGTTATTGAATGTAATGTTCGTGCTTCTCGTTCATTCCCATTTATTTCTAAGGTTGTTGGTACCAACTTGATTGAAATGGCCACCAAAGCTATTATGGGTTTCCCAGTTGATCCTTATCCATTAGAAAAATTACCAGAAGATTACTGTGGTGTTAAAGTTCCTCAATTCTCTTTCCCACGTTTAGCCGGTGCTGATCCAATCTTAGGTGTTGAAATGGCTTCTACTGGTGAAGTTGCTACTTTTGGTCACAACAAATATGAAGCTTATTTGAAATCTTTAATTTCAACTGGTTTCCATTTACCAAAGAAAAACATTTTGTTATCTATTGGTTCTTATAAAGAAAAAGTTGAATTATTACCATCAGTTAAAAAATTAAGTGAATTAGGTTACAACTTATTTGCTACTGCTGGTACTGCTGATTTCATTCAAGAACATGGTATCCCAGTTCAATACTTGGAAATCTTAGCTGATGCTGATGAACAAAGATCAGAATTCTCATTGACTCAACATTTAGCTAACAACTTGATTGATTTATACATCAATTTACCATCTGCTAACAGATACCGTCGTCCAGCTAACTATGTTTCAAAAGGTTACCAAACTCGTCGTATGGCTGTTGATTATTCTATTCCATTAGTTACTAATGTTAAGAATGCTAAATTATTGATTGAAGCTTTATCACGTAACTTATCATTAGAAGTTTCAAACATTGATGCACAAACTTCTCACAGAACTGTTTCAATTCCAGGTTTAGTTAACATTTCATCATTCATTCCATCATTTGAAACTTCAAAAGATTTTGAACAATCAACTAGTGCTTCATTAGTTTCAGGTTTCACTTACAACAATGTTTTACCAGTTACTTTAGATGGTATTAACGTTTCTGATGCTTCATCATTGAATGATACTGCTCAATTACTATCAGATTCTGGTTTCACTGATTACACTTTGTCTGTTGCTGCTACTAAAGGTAATGAATCTCAAGTTTCTCAAATTGCTAACAATGTCGGTTCATTATTCTTACCATTCAATGATTTCACCAACAGTACTGTTTCAGATGTTTCAGGTCACTTTGCTTCATGGCCAGAAAACAAACCAATCATCACTGATGCCAAATCTACTGATTTAGCTTCATTATTGTTATTAGCTTCATTAAACAACCGTAAAATCCATGTTACTGGTGTTCAATCAAAATCAGATTTAGAAATCATCAAATTGGTTAAAGAAAAATCTGAACATGTTACAGTTGATGTTAATATCTATTCATTATTTATTTCACAAGAAGATCATCCAGATGCTAAATTCTTACCAACTAAAGAAGATCAAGAAGCTTTATGGGCTGGTTTGAAAGATATTGATGCCTTTTCAGTTGGTACTTTACCATATGTTTTAGCTAAATTCTTGGGTAAACCTGTCACTGCTGGTTTAGGTATTACTGATGCTTTACCATTATTATTCTCAGCTGTTGACTCTGGTCGTTTGACTATTGAAGATATTGTTGAACGTTTACATACTAAACCAGTTCAAATTTTCAACTTACCTGAACAAGATTCAGTTGTTGAATTAGACTTAGATCGTCTTGCTTCTACTTTACATTCAGCCAACATTTGGTCCCCATTTGAAGGTAAATTGAAAGGTGGAGTTGAACGTGTTCATTTACATGGTCAAACTGTTTGTTTGGAAGGTGAATTAGTTATCAACCAAGCTTTAGGTATTGATAACTCAGCTTACAAGAAGAGATTATCAGTTGTTCAAACTCCACAATTCAACAATGATGTTGCTTTAGCTCAAAGTCCTCAAGTCAGAAGAGCTAGATTCTCATTTAGTGCTGATGCTCAACCACGTCCATCAAACTTAACTGAAGAAGTTATTGTTGATGGTGAATCTAAAGGTACTGAATTGGTTTCATCTCGTCCACCAAGAGAACTTTCACCACCAGGTGCTATTGCTACTACTATCCGTGGTAACAATCCATTCTTACGTCGTTCAGTCTTATCTGTTAATGATTTCAAGCGTTCTGATTTCCATGCTTTATTCTCTGTTGCTCAAGAAATGAGATTATCAGTTGAAAGAAATGGTGTTTTAGATTTATTGAAAGGTCGTTTATTAACAACCTTGTTCTATGAACCATCCACTCGTACCTCAGCTTCATTTGATGCTGCTATGCAACGTTTAGGTGGTAGAACAGTCCCATTAGCAGTTGATTCATCATCAGTTAAAAAAGGTGAAACTTTACAAGATACTGTTCGTTCATTAGCTAGTTACTCAGATGCTATTGTTTTACGTCATCCAGAAGAATCAAGTGCTGCTGTTGCTTCTAAATACTCACCAGTTCCAATTTTGAATGCTGGTAATGGTTCTCGTGAACATCCAACTCAAGCATTCTTAGATTTATTCACTATTCGTGAAGAATTAGGTACTGTTAATGGTATTACTGTTACTTTCATGGGTGATTTGAAATATGGTCGTCCAGTTCATTCATTATGTCGTTTGTTGAGTCATTATCAAGTTCGTGTTAACTTGGTCTCACCAAAAGAATTAAAATTACCAGAATCATTACGTCAAGATTTGATTCAAGCTGGTATGTTAGGTAATGAATCTGAAGAATTAACTAAAGAAATCATTGCTGATTCTGATATCTTATACTGTACTAGAGTTCAAGAAGAAAGATTCAAAGATAAAGAACAATACTTAAGATTGAAAGATTCATACATTGTTGATAACAAAATTTTATCATATGCTAAACAACATATGGCTGTTATGCATCCATTACCTCGTGTTAATGAAATTCGTGAAGAAGTTGATTTCGATCAACGTGCTGCTTATTTCAGACAAATGAGATATGGTTTATATGTCCGTATGGCCTTATTAGCTATGGTTATTGGTGTTGATTTATAAAAAAAAGAACTAGAAGTTCATCATAAAAAAAAATAGAGTTTAATTTCTTTTCATATTATCATATTATTTGGTTTAGTTTGCCTTTTTAATCATTTTATTCAACTTATGAGTGACTGGAGACCACTCATTAATATATTGGAGAATTGTTTGTTGGCTATGGTTGATAGCTAAATTAAATCATTGACAGATGAATTTTTTTGAAGGTTATTAGATTTGCATTTCATTTTCGGTTTCATATTTAAGTATTAAAAAAAATTGTTTAGACTATTATTTTATCATGTTTATAGAATTTAAACCATGAGTAGAATGTATTACGCCTTCATTTATTAAACTCAATTTCGTTTGTTACGTGCCTTTTGTGTACGTAGCTTCATTTTATGTTTTCTGTTCATTGAGTTTGTTTATGTTTAGGTTGTATACGTTTATTTTGGTTTTATTTATTTATTTGTTTGTTTAGTGTGTATAGGGTATATATTTTGGTAGCTGGACGTATTCGTTCAAGCTGTACGTGTTTATGAGTTTGTTAATCTCATGATTTCATTATATGAATATGATCGTACCACTCTAGTGTAGTGATTAATATTGATTTCCTGAAGTTCAAGTAGTTCGCATGAAGATTCAGAGATACTTCGTATTACTACGTTCATATATATAAGTCATAATAATACGCTATAGATCAAAACTAGATCATATATTACTTACTATAGTAATTAACAAAATAAAAGTTGTGTGTATAAAATTGTAAACAGCAATATAATATTACAAACAGCTCCAAAACTCCTTTTCAATTCAAACTTAGATATATAATACAAATATTTTAGGTAAAAAAAAACAAACAAAACTTAAAACATGACAAAACTAACAAAACTAACTATATAAAAAAAATATGATAAAACACAGAATATGATGGGTAAGTAGCTATAGATTTCGAAAAATCAATTGAATAAGTCATTACCATCTGATTCTTGACCATTACCTGATTCATCAACACTTTCATTAGCTTGGATTAAAGCTTTTGCAATTTCAATTTCTTCACCATTTTGTCCATTATCATCAAATGCAGAAACTTCAGGATCAACAGGAATATCATCATTTTGTTGAACATTATCATTTTCATTATTATTTGAATTTGTATAATGATTCAAACCATTTTCGAATTGACGACTTTGTTGAGCATAGAAATTTTTATCACTATATTCCTTTGCCAAATTATCATCATTTTGTTGATCATGAGATTGTTGTTGTTGATGATGTTGTTGTTGATGATGGTGATGATGATTAGGTGTTAGATCATCCTGAGTATAATCATGTTGCATAACACCTCTTGATCTTTGAGCTGCTTCCACAGCAGCAAAAATACCTGATGGATCATCTAAATTGGTTAAATCAGCTTGTAACAAACTTGAATCAGTACGATGTAAATGTGATGATGCAGCTACAATAGCTTCAATATCTTGTTGGGTATGATCAATGTTATGGTGTTGTTGATGATGTTGTTGCTGTTGTTGATGGTGATGGTGTTGTTGTTGATGATGAAGTTGAGGATCTTCATCATGATCTGAAGTTTGAATATGATGAGGTGTACTTTTCAAACTACCATGATGAGATTCAACAGGTGATTGTTGATGATGCTGAGCATGTTGTTGCTGCTGTTGTTGTTGTTGAAGATGGTGGTTGTGTTGAGCTTGTTGCTGTTGAGCATGTTGTTGTTGAACTTGTTGCTGTTGCTGAGCTTGTTGTTGTAATTGTAATTTTTGACGTCTCTTATTATTAGCCACGTTAATATTTTCTCTTCTCTTCTTTGCAGCTAAAGATTTCATTGGATCTCTACATTCATCACAATTCCTTATAGCTTGAGCAACTGTATCTTTAATTCTTGTCCAATGATAACGGTCAGCAATTGCAGTAGTAGTCTTATTTATACCACCATGAGAAACAGCATGATATTGGGTACAAATTTGTAATTGTCTAATTGGATCTGGTATGACTTCTCTACCATTTAAAGTCAATTTACCATTGATTAATTTATAATGAGAAGCATTTGATCTTAATCTTGATTTTTCAGATCTATCAGTTAATGGGGGATATCTACCAGTTTCCAAATAATATTTAATTTTATCAAATCTATAAGTTCCCTGTGGATTTTCAGTTGGATGAACCAATTCTTTACCATAAATAATAGCATCAACTGCAACTTCATGATCTTTTAAAATACCAGCAGATTTAATTTTACCAATTCTTTTGAAATTTAAAGATTCAAAAATTCTTCTTGTTTGAACATTAGTTTCAAAAATTAAATTAAAAACAGCAGAAGTGAAACCAATTTTTGGAGCCCAATCTAAGAAACATTCAGTTAAAGTTTTACCAATACCTTTACCTCTAATCCCAGCATTAACTAAAAATCCACCAGTACAAATATGAGATGCACGACCTGGGAAATTAGCTTTTATGAAAAAAGTACCTAAACATTCTTTTTCCCATTGTCTTTGACGATCTAATTGAGGTTCATCACCAAGAACCATAACAGCAGCAAAAGCACCAAACCAATAATTTTTAAATTCTTCAATATCTAAAGTATCAAAAAATGGGAAAGTATCACCTCTTTCAATTTCCATATTAAATTCATCAGCTAAAAATGCTAATAAACCTTGTGGTAATTGAAAATTATTTGTAATTGGATAAATTGTAGCCGTGGTTTCACCATCCTTCAACAACACAGTATAAGGAGGTAATAAAACAGGGAAATGTTGATCAGGTCTATAATCTGTCATTTTTGCAATTCTCTCTCGTACGGAATAGTAATATTCAATTATTTATACCAAATAAAAACTTATAATGATTATGATAGCAGCAAACCACCTTTAAAGCACCCCTTTTGTAGCCCTTTTAATACCCCTTAATGAAATACTCAACCAATTTAAACTCAACCAGCAGCCTTCAACGCCAAATTTGAGATTTGTAGTACAAATCCTAAAATTATGCACGTTAAATACCCAAACCTAATGGCTTTTAAGTATTCTTTTTGATAATCTTTTGGGTTTCAACTCTTGAAGAAATGAATTTTGATGTTGTTGGATATGAATTGAGAAGGGAAAATTTTTTCTTTCCACAACGAGCCGATCCAATTTAAACCTTTCAACAAATCAATTACGTTGTTTACCTTTTAAATTTGTTTTCGATGCTAACGCGCAGTTCAAAAATTGGTATCAGATTTTCATTTTCAAGGGTAAAAAAAGGCATGATGGAAGAATTGGTAGACTTCCGAATGCGGTAATGAAAGTGTAGAATTGTGAGAATTGTAATATAACCATATAATAAATGTTTTGTACTCAACTCATTTATTTTGCAAATTACCATTTAAAGATTCAATTATTGACATTTGAATCACTGAACATTGAAGTACAACTTGATAGCACCATGACCAATGCACTGGAAGGGTTCCCTTATGATCTCTTGCAAAATGGTACTTTGCTTCAAGACACTATTCAGAGTATCAAACACTGCTTCGTGGATACCAACCTTTACAATTTCCAACTTCAAGAATTGTTCAGAATAAGACAAAAGGACAAGATTGATCCAACAAAAGATTACTACATTGATACTCACAATACCGAGGAGCTTTTGAAAGGTTTGTATTTGATCTTTTATTGTTAATGATTACTAGTGTAACTAACATTGTTTGACTAGCACTTAAAGAAATGGTGGATGTTTTCTGCTCAACAAGAACCAAAACGGATCTGGAGTTGGGAAATTTGGGTGATGAACTGAAATTGATTGGTGATGGTCAAATTCCAGAATATTTTTATGGAATGTGGTTTATTATAATCGATATTGATATATTAATAAAACATCTACCTTTAGAACCGGAAACTGTGAGGAAACCAAAAGGAAGTATCTCGAGATTCTCAAGAGATTTCAAATTGGTAGAGTTTCATCGAGTTGAGGAACTAACCAAAATAGATTTCAAAGCAAATATATTACAGTTTGATCATTTTGTTAAAACAATATTGAAGAAAAAGTTCAATTATGATACTTTAGTGGACTTTGTCAAAAGTGTATTAAATCAATATATACACCAGTTGGAGAATAATATCATAACTAGGTCCACCACAAACCCACCAACTGAACAATATCTAGAATTTTACTTTAAAAATAGTTTCACTGAACCAATTTTCTTCTTCTTTCGAAAATTATTATTAAACTGGGATGCTTCTTTTTCAATTGATAGTACAAGTTCTAAAAGCCTGGAAGGAGTTTTTCCAAAAGATCTTTATGAGAGTTTATCAAATGACTTTAAAACCTACCCAGAATTCTTAAGAAACAATGAAATTTTCACTGACACGTCAGTAGACGTTTCTGTCAATTTTAAATTAGGTGGTATTACTTATAAGTGTGGAGGAATACAGATCAAAGACAATCTCCTCTCTGCTAATATGACACCTGATGATAAATTCGTAAGGTTGAATGAACTTTTTACTCAAACCTTGCAATACCTCATTAGTAATGAGTTTACTTCATATATGATGAGTGATGCTACAAGTACACTGTTTTTCCAATTACCAAATAAAAATGGTCATTGGTCAAGTAATGAGAATGGGAAATCTGTGGAATTGGTAAAAGCTCCATTAAAATACATTAAATTTAATAGTACAGAACATAGACCTCAGGGATCAATATCTTTACAGGGTTTGATTTGCTTGCATATTTTTGAACATTTGAAGAACTTGGTACCAACTATTACATATCAAGGACTTGATTATGATGGATCAATTTATAAAAAAATACATGAATTTGATGATCTAAATTATGGTACTTTTATGGTTGAATTAATGGAAAATGGGGTTAAAATAAGATCCAGATATTCAAACAAACCAAGACTACATTCGAGCTCTGATATCAATCAGATCACAGGTCCACCTAGCAAAAGAACAAGATCAGGTAAGCTTTATTCTACAGATCAATATGAAACAAAAGATGATGATTTTGAATACAACATCAAGGAGTCTGATAACACTTTTTATATTGAAGATGTATTCAAATTACAAGTTGATCTCATAGTTAAACAATATAAAGTTTTATCTCAATTCTCAAATGGGGTCTGTCTGAAAATAATTTTATCATCAAAGGATTGTTTTGAAACATTTGAACCAAGAAAACAGTTTAATATGACAGGTATTAAGTTTAATACCAACGTATTTTGTAAAATTTATGATCTTTATCAATCAAAAAGATTATATGATCTTGTTACAGGCTATGGTTATGATATACTTGCAAGTTGTGAATGTATGGGTGAATACGATGAGTCAGAATTAAATATTTTGGCATCTTTGGAAGATATGAATATTTATCCATTTTTTTTAAATACAATTAAGCAAAGTTTTGTTAGAGAATTTATAGCGTTCAAAAGAATTGAGGAATGGAATTTAAACCATGATGAAGAAGATCAAATCAAAACTGCAAAAGTATTACAATATGGATGGTTTGATGATCTAACTCTTGAAGGTAAATATTCATTATATGGTCCTTTTTTATTGTTTGAGAAACTTGAATTTATGAATGATAACAAGATTAATAATAGCAAAAGGTCAAAGAATTACGATAAACAAATTGAGTTATTAGAGCTAGCTGGTATCAAGCATAATGATTTAGAAAAGCATGACTTAAATTATTGTTTTAATAATAAAGATGAATGTTTTATTGTGGATTTTGGTAGTTCTTCAGTTGATAATGATGAAATTTTGAATAAATTTGATCTAGATGAATTTCATCCTGATGATTGAAATCAATGCGATCTATGTATATTTATAAGTATTAATAATATATTTAATTTGTATATTATTTATTAATTTATGCCAATCTCTTACCAAATTGAATAGCATCAACAGGTTCATCATAACCTTTAAGATCTGCAGCTTTTGGTACTAATCCAATACGATCAAATCCTAAAGAATCCCATATCTTCACACTAGCAACATTTGTAACAAACACCAAATTGAAAACAGAATATGTATATCCTAGTACTGGAGCCCAATCAAGATATGTTTTACCCAAAGCTTTACCTACCCCCTTACCTCTTGAGTTAGTACTAACAAGGAATCCAGCATTACAATTATGAGAACAACGACCCGCGTAATTTGGTTTAATGTAATAAGTACCCAAATATAATTCATCCCAATTTGTTGATTCATCACCAAGACCTGGATTTTCACCTTTTAACATGATGGCAACAAAAGCTTGAAACCAAGATTCTTTAAATTCTTCAGATGATTGTTGATGATAATATGGGTAAGTTTGACCTCTATCTAATTCTTCATTAAATTCTTTATGTAAATAATTGAATAAAGATTGAGGAATTTTTTCTACTGAATTTATAGGATAAACAGTAGCTTTAGTTCCATCTCTTAATGTAACGATTTTTGGTTCTGTTACTTTACCTAATGGTTTGCGTAATAATGGTCCTGATCCCGTACCTACCATAATGAATTATAGAACAAAGATTTATTTGAAAAGAATAATTGAATAGGATTTGTATGATGTCAAGAGATGATGAGTTGATGGTTTTAAAGTGTTGGTTAATGGTTTCAAATGAGTCAAAAGTCTTATCACTTTCTCGAGATTTTTCGTTGAATTATCAAAGTTTCCCAATTTGTCGATTGATCCGAAGGGTATAAAACATTTGAATCTGAACATTTGAGTTCAAGGATTGAATTTTAATAAATAAGAAGTCTATGAACTATTGGTAAAACTGCTGTATATTTGGTTTATATTCTTCTTGATCAATTTCAAAATATATGAAAAGTTCTACTGTTTTAGGGTATACAACCGATAAAGAAATCAGTACCGGCCATAATTATTCATCAAAATCCACAATCTTTTTGACTTAATTGATAAGAGCTAGATCACAATTCATCAATATTCAGATCAAATATTATCAATTGGAAAGAATCAGTTCTTAAATCAACACATCATTACATAAAACAACATGGTTCTCGTTGCAGCTGGTCAATTGAACTCTTCATCATCCCTTATTGAGAATGGACAAACTGTGGTTAAATTAATCTCCAAAGCTGTTGAATTAGGTATCAAGATCTTGTTTTTACCAGAAGCATCAGATTATTTAGCTAAAAATGCATCACATTCCAAAAAATTAGTTAAATCAATTGATGAATCACCATTTGTCCTTGAAATTCAAAAAAAATTACAAGATTTACATTCAAAAGGTATATTCATTAATATTAATGTTGGTATTCATGAACCAAGTCCAAATAGTGATAGAACTCAAAATACAAGTATTTGGTTTAATGAAAAGGGTGAAATTACTCAAAGATATCAAAAAATTCATTTATTTGATGTTGATGTTGCAAATGGTCCAATTTTAAGAGAAAGTGAAAGTGTTGAACCAGGTTCTCAAGTATTACCACCATTTGATACAATTGCAGGTAAAGTCGCTTTAGGGATTTGTTATGATATTAGATTCCCAGAATTAGCATTAAGACAACGTTCATTAGGTGCACAAATCTTAACATTTCCAAGTGCATTCACTGTTAGAACCGGAGCTGCACATTGGCATTTATTAGGTAGATCAAGAGCAATTGATACACAAAGTTATGTTATAATGGCTGCACAATCAGGTCCTCATAATACACCAGACGAGGAAGATTTAGCTAATGGTACTGACTTTAAACCAACAAGAATTAGTTATGGACATAGTTTAATTATTGATCCTTGGGGTACTATAATTGCAGAAACTAGTGATATTGATGTTGGTAAAACTGCATTAGCTATAGCCGATATTGATTTAGATCAATTAGAAATTGTTCGTAAGAATATGCCATTATGGTCACAAAGAAGATCTGATGTTTTCGGTTATGATGTGTAATTATTGTATAATGATTATAAATATGAAGATCTGAATTTTGTAATTATTTGTAATAAATAGTATGGTGTGCACAGTAATCATTTGTAATGTATGGAGCACACCGGGAGCAACACTTATATAAACAAATTGAAAATATATAAAATACACATTTAATCCTTGAATAATATATAGAAATATCCTATTTATCGTCTACTATTATATCTATTGACTCAATTGGCTTTAAATCATGACTAAAAACATTGGAATCATCATCTACTCGTTATACGGACATATTGGTAAATTAGCAGAAACTGCTAAAACAGGGATTGAAAGTGTTGGATCCAAAGCTGATATTTATCAAGTTCAAGAAACTTTACCACAAAATATATTGGATATTTTGAAAGCACGGCCACCAAAACCATCTTATCCAATCGCAAATAATGAAACTTTAACCAAATATGATGCGTTTTTATTTGGAATTCCAACAAGATATGGTAATATGCCATCACAATGGAAAAGTTTTTGGGATGGTACAGGTGGATTATGGGCTAAATCTTCATTACAAGGTAAAGCTGCTGGATTATTTGTCTCTACAGGGACACCAGGTGGTGGTCAAGAAGTTACTGCTTTGAATTATTTGTCAACTTTAACTCATCATGGTATTATTTATGTCCCATTGGGTTATGGTAAAGCATTCCCACTCTTGACAAATTTAGATGAGGTTCATGGTGGTTCTCCTTGGGGTGCTGGTACATATGCTGGTGGTGATGGTAGTCGTCAACCTACAAAGCTTGAATTAGAAATTGCCCATCATCAAGGTGCTCAATTTGCTGAACAAGTGAAGAAGTTGTGATCTTGATCACAATTATTTATACAATTATATATACAAAGTCTATCAATATACAAGATATCAGAATATAAATTACACCATTGAGTAGCCACGAGCTCATATTTCATAACACCATCTACCAAATAACATTCCCTTTCATAAACCAGTAGATAAGCCCTAATCAAACAGTTTCTCCACTGTGTATCCCACATCCCACGCGATAAGAATTGTTTGACACTTGCATCGTGACAGCAAAAAAGCAAATTTAAAGAGGCAAAATAGGAATCAACATTTCATCAACAACAAACTCATTTTAATAACAAGGAAACCCAATTACGTTAACAATGTCCATGTTCAAGACCCTTCAGAATAATCCAGGTGTCATCACTTTCTTCAACAATTCTCAATCACCAATCTCTAAATCTTTATTATCAAAATTACAAAAATCTGTTAAACCATATCATGTTAAGAAAGATCCAGATGGTAAACAAGGTATATTTGATAAATTTTTAAATGGACATGCTGATTCTGAAAGTAAAACTCCTAGAGCAAAATATAACATTGAATTAGTTGAAGCAGGATTCCCGACTTATGATCAATTGAAGATTATTAGATCATTTGTTAAAACTCATCCAAGTTCAAAAGCAACATTTACTCAAGTTTTCCCAAAATTTATAAGAGAATCATCACCATCAAGTGGTGGTAATGGTGGTAATAAGTTTAATGCTAATGATATTGAGATTCCAGATGAACAAGATACAATTGAATTGATTAATAAAGATTTTGATGAATTATTACAAAATGATTGGTTTAAACCTCCATTAATTATTGATTGGGATAATCAATTGATTGCAAATAATGAATCTTCATTGGATCGTATCTTGAAACATTATAGTGCAGAAAATCATTCAAATGGTGATTAAACCAATAGTATTCTTAATGTTTTTTACTACATATTCTAACCATACTGGCGTTTAAATTATTTATTTATTAATATACTATAGAAATTGATTTATTAAACATAGCGCTAATAGTTGTAACCTCTTTAATCATAACCCATTCTCTTAACAACATAACTTTGAGCCAAAATACCAAAACTTAATGATAATCCATCATCAATCCAATCTTTAACCCATTCTGATGGATCAATTTCTTCATCATCATCTTTTGGTTCTTTTGATTGTTTTGATTCATCATCATCATCTTGACTTATTGAACCATCAATCCAATGAGCCCATTTGATTGGGAATGGTTGTGATCTTGTAATTATTGAAATATCATGTGTAATATCTTTTAAAATTAAAGTAAATGAAAAACTTTCATTTGATTGATTATCAATTGATATAATTGAATCATCTTCTGAATTTGATTTATTATTTGATGAACGAATTGGTAAAATTGAAATAAATAAATTTGAAGATCTTTTGGAATCTTCTTCATCTTTATTCTCTGAATTTTTAGTTACTTTTTCAAATTCTTTTATTGAATTATTTAAATTTGCAAAAATTAATTTTTCTCCATCAATAATTTTACCTTCAAATAAATTTAAATGTCTCTTATTATGATTAATTTGATTTGATGATGATGAGATATGATTTTCAATTATTTCAATTTTAATACCACCTTGAACTTGTTTAATAACTTTTTTAAAATTTTTTGTTAATAATCCATTTAATGAATTAAAATTTTCTAAATCATGAATTAAATTAATTTTTAAAATTTCATCAGTTTGTACTATTGAATTTAAAACATTTGAAAGGTTTTTAGTTAAAAATCCAAAAGCTCTTGATGGATCAGGTAATGAAATTTCTTCATTATTTATAAATTTTCTCTTGGTTTCTTCATCAATTTGTAAATTTTTAATTGATTCAACATCTATATTATTTTCTTTGGCAAATTTTGTTGCTTCTTCAGAAGCTCTTGATGCAAAATTATTTGCTTGTTGAGTTGCATTTGACCAAAATGAATTAACAGTTGCTGAACCACTTGATGACCACCAATTTGAAATTGAAGTGATTGGATCATTTAATTCTGGTAATGGTTGATTAACATCATTATCTTGTGTTTCATTTGATTGATTTGTATCTTTATTAACATCTTTTGATTCGATATCATCAACTTCTTTTGATTGTTTTGGTTCTTCTTTTGATTCCTCTTTTGCAACTTCCTTTGATTTTTCCTTTGATTGTTCCTTTGATTGTTTTGGCTCAGCTTTCTTCCCCCTCTTATCATTAGCTTCTAATTCATCTAAAAAATTCAAGATATCAGTATCATCACCTTTTGATTGTTTATCTTTTAAATCTTTTAATTTTGATTGATCAGTTTCTGGTAATGAAGCTAAAAATTCTAAAACATCTTCAGCTTCAGTTGATTTCTTTGGTGTGTCAGTCATAATGTATGTCAACAATTCAAAACAGATAGATTAACCAATTGATATATAGTTAAAATAGATATACGATATAATTTATCCAAAAGCTGCTAATTAAATTATTATTTGTCAATATTAATTCCATAGAATTTACCATCCAAACACCAAAACATAGTCTCGTGATAGCCTCGCAAGTCCCGTTTAGACCCTCTAGTCTCCTTTAGACCCAACAAGCAAAGACTAGCTCATTTGATGTTGATTACATAATTTCTTATTAATAAACATAAGCAAAAAATTAATTTAAGTATATATTAGTATAACATGTATAAAGATCCTATAAATTAGCCAAATAAAAGTGATAAATATTAATAAAAAGTTAAAAGTTAAGTATAAAAATTGAGAGTTGAAATAAAAGATTCACCAAAAAATTGTTTAAATATTATAAATAAAAGTGTTAAAGAGAAACATGATAATCATCATGTATATAAAATTGAATAATTGAAAAAAGAGAATTGAATTGATAAACATAGCCAGATGTTGAATATAATATAATAAATAGATGAAGCCTAATCATGCACCAACTGATACTTCACCATTTGTAGTTGGAATATTCCCATTAATTTGTGAAGAATTTGATCCTTGTGAAGTACTAGAACTAGCACCATTTCCATTTCCATTTCCATTAATTTTTGAAGAAGTTTCATTTGGTTTTAAACCTAAATTTGATAAAGTTTTATTTGAAATTTCTAAAGAAGTATTTGCTAAAGCTTTTGGAATATTTTGATCAGATTTTGATAAATTTTCATTAAATAATTTTGAAATTTTTGTTGGATAATTTTTAATTGAATTAAATTTATTTTCAATTAATTTTTTAGATCTATCAAAAGTTTCATGAGTTAAATTATATGATTTATTTAATTCTGAATTATTAATTGGTTGTTCTGGGATGATTGATTCAACAGTTTTTGGTAAAAATTGATCATTTAATTTTGACCAATTTGAATTAATTGGTTTTAAAACTGAATTTGTATTTTCTTCCACAACTGGTTTAACCTTGGATCTAATTTCCTTATATTTATTTAAAATAAATTTATAAATATTATCAGCAAGAACCCATGGATATAAATCTTTTAAATGGGTTGATTTAACTAATGGGATATAATGATCTAAATTTGACAAGATATAAATATCAACAATTCCATCAATATAGTCTAAACCATCAACAATGAATTTAAAATATTGTTCCAAGACACCTTTCTTGAAATCATAAATCAATTTACTAAATAAAGTGGCAAAATAGTTGAATATAAAAATTGACAAGATATAATCATCAATTTCTTTTATGATTGGATAATTGTAAATATGAGTTAAGACTTTGGATTCTTTACGTAACTTAGTGATATAATTATCATTAACGATTTTTTGAATTGATTCAGACATCTTTATTGTTTTTTTATTGTTTTGAATTCTATTGTTTCTATTGTTCTAATAACTGATAAGATAATGACACACTTTAAAAGATCAACACCTAGCCTTCTAAAGTAAACTGATAAATTCCCTGAATAACCTGAACTTTCCCACAATTAACAACCTTTCTAAACAATCACCAGTATTAATTGTAACAATAAAGCTTCTATTTATAAACCAATATTAATTGAATATGGTGGAAAACGTGAAAATTATCCCTTTTAAATTTTGAATTTTCCCTTTTCTCCTTAAAACAAACAATTGAAAAAAATTAAAGGTAATTATCCTAAAAGGGAAGGTGTCCTAAATAGGAAGTTGATATATAATATCAAATAAAAAAATTAATTAATACTCATTATCAAATTATCAAATTATTGTACAATCATGTTATCACAAATAATGGGACGCCAATGAATAATAAGCAGGTTATGGATTTGATATTGTATACAATAATGGTGAAGTTTCATTTTAATTAATTTGGTAGAGCTTCAACTACAGAGATAACTGTTTTGAAACACAGTCTTACAAGTGGTCAACTAGTGGTATATTGCATCAGGAATTGATAACCATGAAGTTACCACGGATATTTTGCTAGACTTACAACTTGATTATAATATATTCAGGCTGGGTGTACTGAGAACATTATCATTGATCACCAAAGTCCAAGGTTAACTGATATGAGAAGTTTATTATAATATTGAGAATTTTTTAAAGGTCATGGTCCTAGGCTATTTATATGTTTTATAAAACATTGAAAATGAAAACTCTTGAATATTGAAGGAAAAAGCTTGATTCCACATATAACATCTTGCTTACCATCATCATCATGTTTTTTAAAAAATCAGGGTATAGAATTAATATTAATGTCAAAAGCTATGAAAACCCTAAAATATTTGGAAGACTTCGACGTGAACCCAATAATTTATTAATTGCCAAAACACCAAAAAATTTCAAAATAAAACATAAAACTTTTAAAGATTTTAATAAAGATAAATCTAAAAAGAAATTAGTTCAAAGTTTTAAAGAATTTCCTAATCCAATAAGAGAATTATCATTAAATTATAAATTAATTGAGATAAAATGGGAAAGAGATTTTTATAAATATAAAGTTTATGGCCCTGAAAGATATATAGAATATTCAACATGTCGTTGTTTATTTTTTTCAACACCTGGTTATAATAATTTACAATATTCTTTAATTGAATTATTCTCAAATTTAACTGAAAATTTCCAACGTGGTATACCTGCTTTTTTAAACACTGAATGTTTTGGTAATGGATTAGATATGATTGAAGATCATAAAGTATTAATGAAGATCATCCATGAAGAAAAAAATTCTCAAATACCTTTAAAAATAATATTTGAAAGTTTACTAACATACATCTTATCAGAAGAATATGAATCTTTAATTTTAAATGATAACTTATATGATCATAAGGTGAAAGCATATGAATTTAATTATCAAAATCAACTTAAAATTATGACAATATGGGGTGAAAAGCTTACATCTAGAAATGAAAAAGTAATGTTGGAACAATTAAATTATATGATATCAAATGATGTATTATCTGAACCTCCAAAGAATAGTACAATGACATTGATTCCTGGTTATTTAAATTATAATGTTTCAAAACGTAATGATAAACTTCCACCAAGTTATGGATTAAGTATTATGAAAGGATAATATGAAAGGATAACTTTATATATGTAACTGATGAACCTGCAATATAAATGTTGAGATTTAAATACTTCTTATTGTATAGTGAACAGCGCTACGCAAAGCTAACACAAACATCGAGTCTACATAGGCATTAAACACGTTAATTACACTCATTTCAGATAACAGACAAACTAATCAACTATTATTTGAAATATTTTGAG
Source organism: Hansenula ciferrii (assembly GCF_000313485.1). NCBI lineage: Eukaryota > Fungi > Ascomycota > Saccharomycetes > Phaffomycetales > Wickerhamomycetaceae > Hansenula > Hansenula ciferrii. Next base: position 12,395 of record NW_011887463.1, on the reverse strand, counting down.
GACATTCTGCCTAATTTGTACATACGATCTTCGTCTGGTCAAAACCTTGATCATCATATAATCACACAATTAGTTAATGATTTGATGAGAATAATACACAAACCATGATAATTATCATATGTTTTATAATCATCAATGAAGTTTCATATTTGGAGTAATTGAACTAATTAATCAGTATAATCAAATAGTATACCATATAATATCATCATGATTATTGAAAAATCTGGATATAGAATTGAAATCTCTGCAGAATTATATGTCAAACCTAAACATAGGGCAGCTGAACATATTGGAATTGATAATTTATTACTAGCTAAATCACCAAAACATTTTAAAATAGATCATGAAACTTTCAATAATTTCTATATAGATAAGAAGAAACATAAATTGATTAGTATTTATAAAGAAATTCCTGAACCATCAAAAGAACTTATATTAAATCATAAACGTATTGTTATCAAATGGAGAAAAGTTAATGAATCTTCAAAATCCATATTTGGAAGCTCGGGTCCAAAAAAAACATGTCAAGTTGAATTTTATTTAATACCTGGTTACAATGATAGCTTAGAAGATTTCTTGATTAATATATTATCAGACTTGAATAGAAATTTCGAAAATAATATTGATATACCTGCTTTCTTGAATACTGAATCATTTGGTAATGGATTAGATATAATTGAAGAGAAAAAATTCTTGATGAATATATTCCATGAAAAGAAAAATGATCCATTACCTTTAGGAATCATATTAAAAAGTTTAATTTCATACATTATGTCAAAAGAATATGATATGTTTGATTCATATGATCATTTAGTTAAAGCATATGAATTTAATTATGCGAATCAACTTAAACTTATGGTCATATGGGGTGAAAATATAAAAACATTTAAAACTTATAAGATTATATTGGAACAATTAAATTATATGATATCAAATGATTTGATGTCTGAATCTCCAAATGATTGTTTAATTACATTGATTCCTGGTTATTTAAATTATAATATCAATGGTAATAATGATGAACTTCCACCAAGTTATGGATCAAGTGTTTTGAAATGATAATTTAATTGATGATTATTAACCTTGTAGTATTTGCAAGATGATCTTAGTAGAAAGTTAATCTACACTTAATTTCCAACAAAATTCAAAACATATTTAGCTCATTTTATATATAAATTAAAAAAGACAATACATCACACCTTCTTCATGATTGTTTACATTCTGGTGGTTGTTGTTTACCTTTAGAAGCTTGACCATCAGCACCTTCTTCTTCACTATCTTCATCATCATCATCATCACCTTCACTATCATCTTCTTCATCTTCTTCATCAAAATCTTCTTCATCATCAAATTCTTCATCTTCTAATCCATAATCAATAGCAGAACCTGTAAACCAATCAACAGCTCTTGGAATCAATTTATCTTTAATTTCTTCACCCAATTGATAATCTAATGCTAATCTTTCTTCTAAATCATCTTGATCTTGTTCTTCATCTTCTTCATCATCTTCATCATTTTGTTCATTTTGTTCATCATCAGGAGTTTTTGGAGGATCAAAGAAATTGAAAAAAGATTCAGTTGGAGTTAATTTTTCAATAGTTCTTGTTTGTTTAGTATGTTTATTTCTTTGTTTTCTTCTTTCTATAGAAATTGTAACATTTGATTCTTGAGATTTCCATTTAATTTCATCACCTTCAGCATGATCATAAATAAAATCACCTGAATAACCTAATTCTTCTTGATAATAATATGTTTTGGTTAAATTTTTGTTATGGAAAAATTCATTTTCATTAAATTCAAAAATTAATTTAAAACCAGGTTGATCTAAATATTCTAATTTAATATTTTTTAAAAATGATAAAACTTCAGAATCACGTTCAGTTATAGTATCAGAAACAGGATGTAAATTTTCCAAAGCGGTTAACCAGAAATGTGGGATACCTTTAATATCTTCTTGATCAACATCATCTTCTTGTTCTTCATCTTCTTCATTATCTTCTTCTTCAATATCTTCATCACCTTCTAATTCAGATTCAATTTTTTTACCAGCTTCAATTTCTTTTAAACTTGGTTCTAATTCACCATTGATGATATCAGATCTTTTTTGATATAAAGGTTCATATTTCTTATAAAATTTTTTTTCTAATTCTAATAATTCTTTTTGAAATTCTTCTTCTAATTTCATTTGATCAGATTGAACAGATTTTAATGAATAAATACGATTTTTAACATCTTTTGATAATGAATCAATATAACCAGAATCTTTACCAACTAAAGTACCTAATTTCCCTTGGATCATTGATAAGAAGGCTGGATTATTACTTAAATTTTTTTTAATTTCTGATTCTTCATCAATAGTTGAAGGAACAATTGGATTTGATTTTAAATAAGAGCCAGTTACAGAAGCTGGAGTGTTTTGAGGAGTTGGGGCAGAAGCCAATTGGTTGACTTTGTTTCTAATAGGTTGTTGAGACATGATTTAATGATCTAGTTGAATATTTAGTTGTTGATCTAGTTGTTCAATTTGATCCTTTAATTCTTTACTTTTCTTTTAATCGTTGATAAAATTTTGAAAATCCGCCACTGAATCAAAAAAAAAAGTAAAATTAAAAATTAAAATTAACGCGATTTATTGAAAATTGAACAAATTTGTATGGAGAATAATCAGAAATACTCAAATAACTCAGAAATATTGTATGGAATGCCTACTTTTAAACCAGATATATAGAATCTATGGACTAACATCACCCTTATAACACTACTCTTAATAAACAATACCAATTCAAAACCTTTGAAATCATTGAATTTATACTCTAAGCACGTGATCTCTTGGTCTATGATTCGCGAATCCATTTCCTTTAAAAGTGTCAAATTTCAAATTCAAACAACCAATTTTTAAAATGAGAAGACAACAAAAACACAAACAACTTAATTACTACTTTATTACTTTATTATTGATATATTATAAGTTACTCATAGTATTTCTTTATCATCAAGCACACTCCAAACACAAATGAACAAACCACCCAGGATTAACCATGCTTCCCATTCTCTAGCTAAATTATCCCTAGTTTTATCAATCTTACCAAAATTAACAACTTCAATCCCACTTTCACTTTTAGAATTCAATAAAAGAGATCATGTTGAAGCTGTCAAGGAAACCATAACTCCACAGGAATTTTGGATTAATATGATGATTTCCATTGTATTGGTCCTTGCAGGTGGTGTTTTCGCTGGTTTAACTTTAGGACTTATGGGTCAAGATGAAGTTTATTTAAAAGTTATTTCAACTTCTGGTGATGCAATTGAACAAAAAAATGCTAAAAAAGTTTTAAAATTAATTGATAGAGGTAAACATTGGGTTCTTGTTACTTTATTATTATCAAATGTTATTACAAATGAAACTTTACCAATTGTTTTAGATCGTTGTCTTGGTGGTGGTTGGCCTGCTGTTGTTTCATCAACCGTGGCAATTGTTATATTTGGTGAAGTTATCCCACAATCTATCTCTGTTCGTTATGGTTTACAAGTTGGTGCTTTTTTCACACCTTTTGTCCTTGGATTAATGTATTTTATGTATCCAGTTGCTTATCCAATCGCATGTTTATTAGATAGAATCTTGGGTGAAGATCATGGTACAATTTATAAAAAATCTGGTTTGAAAACTTTAGTTACTTTACATCGTACTATGGGTGTTGAAAGATTAAATAATGATGAAGTTACTATTATTAGTGCCGTTTTGGATTTAAAAGAGAAGAAAGTTCATGAAATTATGACTCCATTACAAAATGTTTATACAATGAGTTCTGATAGAATTTTGGATGAAAAATGTGTTGAAGAAATTTTTAATTCTGGATTTTCTCGTATTCCAATTCATTTACCAAATGAACCAAAAAATTTTATTGGTATGTTATTAGTTCGTGTTTTAATTTCTTATGACCCGGAAGATGCTTTACCAGTTTCAAGTTTCCCATTGGCAACATTACCAGAAACTCCACCTGAAACTTCATGTTTAAATATTTTAAATTATTTCCAAGAAGGTAAATCTCATATGGTTGTTGTTAGTGAAAATCCTGGTGATTCTGATGGTTCATTAGGTGTATTAACTTTAGAAGATGTTATTGAAGAATTAATTGGTGAAGAAATTGTTGATGAATCTGATGTTTTCATTGATATTCATAAAAATATAAAAAGAACTCAACCAGGTCCATTATCTAAGAGACATTTAACTCAATATTTACATTCAATTTATCATAATTCAAATAGAAATTCATTGGATAATAATTCAACAATTGATAATTTACCAAATTATATTATGAAAGATCATAATAATAATGTTAATCATGGAGCTGAAGTTTTAACTTCAATTGTTCCAAGTAATTTAGCTTCAAATCCTTTAGAAACTTCAAAACCTTTTGTTACTATTAAAAAACAACCTCAACCAACAAGACCAATCACACCATTAAGATATGATTATCAAGATGATCATATTGTTAATAATAGTAGCAATACACCATTATCAAGATCTCAATCACCAAATTATGGTTCAGCTTCAATTTCAATTAATGAAACTTCAGGTGGTATTTCAGGTTCAGGTAAAAAAAATCCAATTAAACAACATATTCCAAAAAAGAAAACATTCCAAATACCCATTTCAAATGAAGAAAGAAATTCAACTGATTTATCAGAATTTTCTAAAACAAAATATACAAATCAATTTTTAGAAGATAATGAAAATTCAACAAAATTAGATCAACAATATGAACATAGTTATAGAACTGGTGGTATTATTGAAAGTGTTGTTGAAGTTGATGGTGTTTCCAAGACTATTATTGAAAGTGCTCATGATTCAGATGATGAAGATCAAGATAAAAGTATTAAAGGTTATTTAGTTGATGAAGAATCTGATTCAAATAGATTATTAGATGATATAGGGAGATGATGACCATTACAACACTATATCAAATAACCCAATTATTATACCAATTATTAAATATTAAATATTACTAACTTATTATCTCATTTACTTTATTACTTTACTTACTTTACTTTACTTTTAAATTGATTTATATTATTGTTGACTTCCAAATACGGTAGACTTCCCAATGCGGTAATAACTTTACAATTTTTCATTCTCGGTAAAATTAAATTTAAAAATCCCGATCGCGAATTCATTTTTTATTTTTTTTTTGAGATTTTCATGATTTTAATACGTGAAAACAAAATAAACTGAGAATTTAATGGACAATTATAATTGGATTAAAACTACGACAGTGATTTACTTGATTTGTTAAGGAATTGTTTATTCAATTGAATTGTTAGGTTTGTTTTCTGCTGGACAGTCTACTGGGAACCATTTCATTGAAAGGGCTGATTAGCTGAGTGTCAATTATATCAATTTCAACAGATTTAGTGAGCTTCACCACCAATTTCGGTTAAAAGAAAGGGGAAGTTTTTGAGAAAGTTTTACTTAGTACATCTAAAGAGAAGAATATCTGAAAGAGAAGAATAAAAGGGATAAATTATTCAATTCAGATCTATTAATTGTTTTAAAGGTTTTTTAAGGTCTTGTTTGTTATCATCTTCTTTTTATTAGATTTTGGACATCTGCTGATTGCTGCTTTTTAGTGAGTCAAAACATCAAAAAATATCAAATCAACACATCAACACATTTAAAATGACTGAAAAGGATAAATATGAAGATGGATCCATCTTAATCAATGATCAAGTACAAAATTTAAATATAAGGAATGTTAATTCAACTTCTTCAAATCAATCTTATCAAAATCCAAAACATTTATCTCCATCTCAATCTTCAATAATATCAAATGCATCAAATGAATCTCATTCAAAATCTTTATTACATTCTGCTAAATCTAAATTAAAATTATTTGGACTTGGAGGAAGTGGTGGTTCAAATTCATCAGGTGTAAATTCAAATAAAGATTTAAAATTAACTCCAAAAACTTCAAAATCTTCAATATTTTCTCCAAAAATTCAATCAAAAAGTCCCAATGGTTCAATAATGGCAAGTCCTCAACAATCAAATGATCCTCATCATCATCAATATCAACAACAAATACATCATCATGAACCTCCACATGAATTGAAAAGTAAACCTTTAAGATTGAAACGTTTTTTCAAAAAAACTGCTAAACCAAAAGATACAGTTAAAAAAATCATACCAGATCATCATAATCATCATCATCATAATAACCACATTGAATCAAATGAAAAACATTCAGATCAAACAATGCCTTCAAATAAACATACAATTGCAAATTATATAGATCAATTAAATCAATCTGAAGGTTTAAATTCTCCAAGTCCTTCATCAACAAAATTATTATTTGACACTGATAATGCTTCAGAATTAATGGATAAATATGGTATCCCAGGTAAAGTACTTGGTGAAGGTGCTGGAGGTTCAGTTTCAGTTGTAGAAAGATCTGATGGGAAATTATATGCAGTTAAAAAATTTAGACCAAAAAATGATCGAGAAACTGAATCTGATTATAGTAAAAAAGTTACAAGTGAATTTTGTATTGGTTCTACATTAAAACATCAAAATGTTATTCAAACTTTAGATATGATGAAAGAAGGTTCAAGTTTCCTTGTTGTTATGGAATTTGCTCCTTTTGATTTTTTCACAATTGTTATGAGTGGATTAATGACAAAACATGAAATTTTTTGTTGTTTTAAACAAATTACAAATGGTACTGCATATTTACATTCAATGGGGTTGGCACATCGTGATTTAAAATTAGATAATTGTGTTGTTTCTAAAACTGGGATTATAAAATTAATTGATTTTGGTTCAGCTGTTGTTTTTAAATATCCTTATGAATCTGAAATTGTTAAAGCAAAAGGTGTTGTTGGTTCTGATCCTTATTTAGCTCCAGAAGTACTGGTAGAGAGATATTATGATCCAAGACCTGTTGATATTTGGTCTATAGCAATAATGTTTTGTTGTATGACCCTTAGAAGATTCCCATGGAAGGCACCAAAACAAAGTGATAATTCATTTAAATTATTTACTACAATACCTGAAATTGATCCTGAAAATCCAAATCATAAATCAAGATCAAAAGGTCCATATAGATTATTAAGATTATTACCACATGCATCAAGAGAATTAATTGGATTAATGTTGGAATTAGATCCTAAAAAAAGATTATTAATTGATGATGTTGTTAATAATCAATGGTTTAAATCTATAGAATGTTGTGAAATTAATGATCAAGATGAATTAATTAAAAAATCTGAAACTCATAAACATCATCTTGTAACTGAAGATGAATTAAATGAAATTCAACAAAAAAAGCAACAAGAAAAACAAAAACAAGAAGTTAAAAATAATGAAACTTCAAATCAAGCTGTTAAAGTTGGTGGTTAATCTATAGGTTAAGCATATTTTTTTTATTTTCATTCATTTTTGGTAAATTACATATAGCTTTGGGGTTTATATCTTTTATTCTTACGTTTACGTTTACATTTAATTTTATTTAAGGGGAGTGGGTATTTTAATTTTACAAAGAAAACAAAAGCAAAAAAGCAATATATGGGAAAATAAAACACAATGATAATCATGTTATCAAGATTTACATCTACAATCAACATGATTTTCAAATCATTATTTTAATGAGTAAATTGGGTTTATATTTGTTTTTCTATAATTATTATTATTTATACATGTATCTGGTTTCTTTTTTTTTTCCCTCAAAAAATGTAGTATGATATTCAACTTCAACTATATAATATAACATGTAGTTAATCATGGCCAACCATGATCAAATAACATTGAAACAGATTCACCATTATGTATTCTTCTAACAGCTTCACCGAAAATTTTTGAAACATCTAAAACTTCTAATGAATCACCTAATTCCTTTTGATGATCTTCTTGTGGTACAGAATTTGTAACAATAATTTTATCGATTGAACTTTGTTTAACTCTCTTGATAGCATCACCACTGAAAATTGCATGAGTTATTAAGGCATAAACTTTAGTAGCACCTTGATCTTTCAACAGTTTTGCAGCTCTTGTAATTGTATATGAAGTATCAACTAAATCATCAATTAAAATACAAACTTTACCTTTAACATCACCAACAAGCATTGTTGTAGCAAATTTTAATTTTTTCTCAACAGACAATTCACTCAAAGATTGTTGTAATGGTACACTTGAAACTGAATTATTTGAACTTTCTATAGAACTTGCACTATTTAATTCATTATTAGTAGCATTTGAAGGATGACGACTCTTGTGAGAACGACGTTCTTTATGAATCAAGGCAAATGACATAGCTAAAGTGTCGGCAATTGCAGTAGCTCTTTTAGCACCACCAGCATCTGGGGATACAATAACAGCATCTTGATAATTTGGAATCTTTGTTGATATATAATGTTGTAAAATTGGTTTTGAATACAAATTATCAACAGGTATATCGAAAAATCCTTGGAATTGAGCATCATGTAAATCCATTGTAATGATATGATCAGCACCTGAAGTGGTTAATAAATCAGCAACTAATGTACCAGCTTGTGCAACCCATTGTTTATAACCAGAATTTGTATGATTTTTGGAAAAAGATTCAGATGTACTATTTTCTTTTGATTCTGGAATTTTTGGAATACGAGAATGATGATGATGATGATTAGGACTATCAGCTTTACTTGGAGTTGGTTGTTCTAATTTAAAAGTTGGTGGTGGAGCTTGATGTTGATGTAAGATTTCATTTGGTTGTATATCTTTTGAAGGAGTTTCATTAGAATCAAAATTAGAATTTCTTGAAGTAGCTCTTGGAGTATTTGGTACACTTTCAAAAGTATATTCATTTTTTGGTTTTGAAACTAATGGAGCACCTTTTTTAGTATATGGGATATCAGGTTGTCTTGAATAAGGAAACAATGGGATAACAGCAGTGACTTTTTTAGCAGAAGCAGTTTTACAAGCACTAAGGATAATCAACAATTCAATCAAGCTATCATTAACATGACCACATCCACTCTGCACCACATAAACATCTTTTTCACGAACAGATTCATTAATACTTATTGAAGTTTCACCATTACTGAATTTACCTAATTTGACTTTACCTTTATCAAGAGATAAGTTGTGACATATTCTTTCAGCAATTTCTGGGTGTGAGCTCCCAGAGAAGACAACGATATCGTGAACCATTGTATGAGCAAATATCTAGCTAATAAATAAAACCAAAACTAGTGTAGATGAGCAGCTCAACTTTAACAAATGAGTTCAAAATGAGTTCAAAATGAGTTGATAATATTTTTTGATTCACGTTTTGTGCTCATAAAAAATTTGACAGAATTCGCGGGTGGATTAAAGGGAAGGAAACAAAATTGGTACCAAAATTGTTGGTTTTGTATGGGAACTTTGTGTGGAATAGTTTAAATTTTGGATGAAATTCAATTAATTGTTTAATAATATCAAATTGGTTTGAAAAATCGTGTTTTCTCAAGCTAAAATCATAATTTTCCCCTTTTAAAATGACAATTTCCCATACAAATTTAGATCAATTGTGATATGCGCGAATCCAAATATGTCGATTGAATAACAAAACAAATATTCAAACAATTTAGATTACGGAAAGAACGCCAACAAAACAGATATACTAGAAATTTTAACAAGATGTTGAACGCGTTGTTCATCTTCAATCAAAAGGGGGATGTTGTCATATCCCGTCTGTTCAAAGACGGTGTCAAACGGAATATTAGTGATATTTTTAGAATCCAAGTCATTTCCAATCTTGACGTGAGTATAATTGATCTTGATTTTGGATATTGCTACTTTTACAATGAATTTGTTTACTAACTGGTCGAGTACTCTAGTTAAGATCACCATTGTTAACATTAGGATCAACTACTTTTTTACATATCAAACATAATGATCTTTGGATAGTTGCAGTTACAAGATCAAATACTGATGCTTCATATATATTGGAATTTTTATATAAATTTTCAAATTTATTAGTTCAATATTTCCATGAATTAAATGAAGATATTATAATGGAATATTTTTCAATAATTTATGATTTATTAGATGAAATTTTGGAATTTGGTTATCCTCAATCAATGGATTATAATAATTTAATTCAAATTATACCACCACCAAAAGAAATTACTCAATTAAGTGGATTAAGACCAATTTTAAATCAAAAATCAACATCACAGAAAAACATTCATAGAGAATTAACCACAGATATTCCATGGAGGAAATCAGGTATTAAATATAGAAGAAATGAAATTTTTTTAGATGTTTTTGAAAAAATTAATGTTTTAATTTCAAAAGATGGTCGTATAATAAAATCTTATGTTGATGGTCATATTGATATGAAAACTCAATTATCTGGGATGCCAATTTGTAAATTTGGTTTAAATGATTCATTATCTTTAACAAATGATGATGATAATAATTTCCTTTCAAAATATGATATTAAAAATAAAAAAGCTATACCCAAAGCTGCTGCAGGTAGTGTTATATTAGAAGATTGTAAATTTCATCAATGTGTTCAATTAGATAAATTTGATTTAGAAAGATTAATTAATTTTGTTCCACCAGATGGTGAATTTGAATTGATGAGATATAGAGCAAGTGAAAATATAAATTTACCATTTAAATTAACTCCAATGATTTCAGAAACTAGTTCAAGTCGCGGTGGAGGTACAAACGGCTCAAAGTATGAATTTAGAATTAATTTAAAATCATTATTTTCTGCAAAATTAACTGCAGTTGATGTTATTGTTAAAATTCCAACTCCAAAGGGTACAATTGATGTTAATTTTGGTACTTCAGGAGGTAAGGCAAAATTTAGTACAGAAGATGGTGCAATTATATGGAAATTTAATAAATTTACAGGATTAACAGAACATACATTAACTGCTGATGTTTCATTAGCTAAATCATCATCATCATCAACTAGTAATTCAAATATAAATAATATATCAAAATCTCCTATAACATTGGATTTTGAATTATTAATGTTTAGTAGTTCAGGTATTGTGGTACGGTTCCTAAAAGTTGTTGAGAAGAGTAACTACACCACTGTGAAATGGGTTAGATATATATCACAAGGAGGATCATATGAGATTAGGTATTAAAAAAGTATAAAATATAATATAATATAGTACTTATTACTATTACGTAATTTATTATGTAATCATCAATTTAAGATCCGACCATGAACATCACATGACTCTTATCTCCTCGTATTTCCCCTTTGAGAAAATGTGCCAAAATAAAACAAATTCCTGATTCTGGGCCCTGGCAGCTGGCCATCTCAGTTTTTATATTTTGATTAATCTCATCGTGTGAATTTTGGCTGTGATCAGATTTGAACAGCATTGACTTAAACAGGCTAATATTGATATTTTAATTGGTTGGTTGGTTTCTCTGCTGGTTTCACTTTTGGAAAGGATCATAACATTATATACAAAGGTCAAGATTGGAAAGTTGGGTTTTTGAGTGGTTTTTTGAGTTGATGAGTTTGGTGTTTATTTATATTTGAATTAAGATCGTTAAGAAACAACTCAATTTATATATTGGGTAAAAACACAAGACAAAAGTGGTACTAATCTTATAAAGATTGGAACATAATATTGATATAACACATATAATACACTGTCAGTTCATATTTCCATTGATTTCCATTGTCATTCGCTTTTAGTTTATTTACATTCTCTCCAATATGACACCAAGTGGGACAATTATACTTGGTTGTATAATTGGTGTAATATCATCAGCAACTCAATCAATAGGATTAACATTACAAAGGAAATCTCATATAATGGAAGAATTTAGAATAGATAATCATAGACCACCTTACAAGAGACCATTATGGAGAATTGGGTTTTTATTGTTTTTAATTGCTAATTTATTAGGTTCATCAATTCAAATTACAACTTTACCATTAATTATCCTTAGTCCTTTACAAGCTATTGGATTAGTTTTCAATACTATATGTGCATCAATTATACTTCATGAAGCTTTTACAATGTTTTCTATAATAGGAACTATATTGGTTGGTTTAGGTGCACTTGCAATTGCTTCATTTGGTAGTATACCTGAACCAAATCATTCATTAAATGAATTATTAGAATTAATGAAGCGTGAACAATTTATTTCATGGATTATATTAAGTAATTTTGGTGTCCTATTAATTTTAATTTGGATTTATCTTAATAAAATAATTCATTGTGATCAAAAATTGCAATTTTTAAATTTTGAAAATTTACCATTGAAAATACGACCTTTATTTGATATTACAAGAGAAAAATTCAATTTTGTTAAAGGTTTACTTTATGGTATAATAAGTGGTGTATTATCTGCACATTCATTATTATTAGCAAAATCAACAGTTGAATTAATATTCACC
>NW_011887462.1:0-41039 GCF_000313485.1 Hansenula ciferrii | reverse complement strand
TTGTAAATTTGATAATTTATTAATTTCAAATTTTCTTATATCATTAGTTAAATTATCTTGTAAACCTATAGTTAAATTAACAGTTTTAAAATTTAAAAATTTCAAGAAAATTAATAAATATTGATAGAAAAAACATTCCAATGGAGAAAATTTTATCCTTAAAGAATCTAATTTACCATAAGCATAATCTTCCAAGATTTCCAAAGTTTTTATAATTATATGATAAATTTTTTGTTCACTAAAAGAATGTTTTTCAAAACTTTCATAATGAATTTTAATTTGAGTTGTATAAGAAACTAATAATAAAATATGAATTTTTTCATTATTTTTCAATGTTTTTGAATCTAAACCTTCTGATGATGATGGATTTTTAGTAAATTTTGAATATAAAAATGAAGTATATTCATCATACATTTTATCAAGATTTAAAATTTCTTGATAATTTGGATCAACACCTAAAGTAGAGCAAACAATATATAAATTATTTTTTTGTCTAAGAATTTTCCATAATTTATATTCTTGCATTTCATCTTGTTTCATCATTTTAAAAGTTAATAAATCTTCATTATTAATGATATTTGGTCTTGAAGAAGCTGAACATAATAAAGCTTCCATTGTATTAATTTTTGTCCATAATATACCACCAGTTGTATGTAATCCTAAACTATAAGCATTTGAAACAATTTGAAAAATTAATTTCCAACATTTTTCAAAATGGAAATCAAAATAATAAAAATTTAATAAAATTAATTGACTTTGTAATAATTTAATAGTATCAGTTGTTTGAACTTTTGATAATTGGAAATAATAATTTTGTAAACATAATAATTTTGATCTTTGATGAGGTATAATATCTACATCAGCATGATGTTTTTCCAAATTATTTTTTTCCAATGTACAATTTTTCAAAACATCCATTAGGATAACACATAATAACATTATATCTTCATCATTATTCCATGAATTCATATGATCATAATTATCTAAAAATCTTAACATCTCATCTTTATTAAGCATTTCATTATAATAATAATATTGATCTTCTTTGAAAAAAAATTCCACTAAAGATCTAATAACTCTTTTATTTTTCAATTCATCACCTTCAATTAATAAAGGTAAATCTTTTTTCTTTAAATTTATAATTTTGGTAATTTCTTCACCAGTTGGGAAGATACCATACATCATTTCATTTTCTAAATTATTTATACTATTTGGACCAAAATATTTTGAACATGAATTACCTGTAGTATCAAAAATAGAAATCAGATCTTCAGAAGTTGCTAATTTAGTTTCTAATTCTTTTATTTTCTGTTGATATTTTTCAATTTCATTTGAAATTTCATTTGAATTATTTGATTTCATCTTGTTTATTTCAATTGATCTAAATCTTGATGGATATGAACATGTTATTGATCTATGAGAACAGTTTTTACAAGGTTGGACCCTATCACAACGAATTTTCCTGCGACGACACTCATTACAAGAGATGGGAAGCACCATATTTAACACTCTTTCTACCAGTAGAACGTAAGCCTAACTTCAAAGACTGCAGTTGGTTTTGTTTGTTTTGTTAAATGTTGGGATTTGTAATTGAGAAAAGATTGCAACGGAATTCCCTTCCGTGTCCCGAACCTGGAAAGCTTAAGCCTGGACGCGAAATGGTTTTATGATTACAAAATCAATTTAAACAGATTTAAACAGAATCAATAGTGGCTTCAGCCTAGAAAAGAGCCTAGATACACTGGGAATCCATTGAAATTCATTGGAAATTAGACAAGAGATGAGCCTAACAGCAGTAGAACTAGTCAACAATATAAGGAGGTTTTCCTTACCCAAGGTGTACCCAGTATCTACCATTTGGCCAGCTCAAAGAAGATCAGCTGTGATGATTGTACTCTTTGTGGGTAATGGTGGTGAACTGAGAGTGGTATTGACCAAGAGATCAAGAAAATTAAACAATTTTAGTGGACATGTCTCATTACCTGGTGGGAAAGCTGATGATGAACATGAAACCGAGTGTCAAATTGCTAGAAGAGAATCATTTGAAGAAATTGGATTACCTTATGATGAAGAATTGAATAAACAAGGTTTAAAATTGGAATATTTAAATATGTTACCATGTTATCTTTCAAGAACTTTCCTAAGTGTTAGACCTGTTGTTTATTTTCTTCAAAATATTAAATCTCCAAGTGAACAGATTAAAGATCTTAAATTATTGTTAAATCCTGGTGAAACTTCATCTATTTTTTCAATACCATTATTAGATTTAATTCATAATGATCAATCAAAAATAAAACATGAATATCTTTCCAAAACAATTCATACATATCATTGGGGTCATTTAAAATGGCCTTTAAAACATTTTTATTATCCAACTATAAACTCCAAAGAAGTTTCATGGTTAAATGAAGTTCAAGACTTAAGTTCTGATGAAGAAGATTTAATTGATGATATGCATGAACATAATAATGGGAAAGATATTAAAGATCTTTGGGGGTTAACTGCACAAATGATTTATGATTTAGCTAATATTGCCACTAATCAATTAGATCAAAATTATATTGGTAATGAAAATTTAATTTATGGATTAACTCAATTTGGTGGTCAAATGAATGATAGGAAAAGATCAAATTGGGAATCTGGAATGATTATTAACGAACGAGGTAAACATTTTGAACAAGTTCTTCCGAAACATATTTTCAAGAACATTGTCACTGAGTTTAAATTATAATGGACCAATTACTAGATTATGATTATATATATATATATTTATTTAATGAATTAAGTGTTAGTTGAATTGTAGTTTATTATGGAGTGTCCCGTACCACCACTGCACTGCCCGACGTGTCACCCGCAGTTCACCCTTTTAATTTTCTAAAGGATCAACATTTGAATTTGAACAATTCCGATATCTGATTGAATTGAATATTTGGAAACAATTCAGAAAAGATCAACTGCGGATTAATTACACCAACAGGTCAAAAAAGACAACACATCGGATTCCAGAAAGGAAGAGGCTAGACAGGAAAGGACAATTACCACACAGCGTGTGAACACAAGTAGAGAACTAGTGATCTTTGGAACAAAACATACCCATATTTCCCATTCAAGTTTATTTATATTTACGTGTGATCTATACAGGTTAATATCAACAATTGAAAAAAACAAAACATTTCAAAACAAAACAATCCGATTGTATTAATATCCAATCAATAGACCCAATTATATCAAATGTCAGCAGACGACAGTATTAGAGATCAATCGGATGTTGATAGGAATAATGAATCCCAACTTACTGAATCAACCGCTGTAACTAGTGATGTTGAATCAAAAGATATAAAAGAAAATCATGGTGATGATAAGCAAGATGATGATAATGGAGATGAAAATACACAAAATGAACCAGTATCGCAATCCTCTGATGGTGATGTTAATGCCACTGTTACCACTGACACAACTACTAATGGTAATGTTGTTAATGATGATAAAAATGGCCAAGAAAATGGTCAAAGCAATGGTGAAGTTAATCAATCAACTTCAAAATCTGAAGAACAAGTTCAAAAAGAATTGGATCAAGATGATAAAGGTGAAGATGTAACTGATGTTGAAACCTCTAATGATATTCCAACTGCACTACCGAAAATTATCGCTACAAATACTAATAACAATACAAATTTAAATGATCAAGGTAGACATTCAAGAGCTGTTTCTGTTGTTTCAAATATTTCAGTTGCTTCCAAAAATTCGACTCATATTTCATTTGTTAAAGCTGCAATTTCTTCAATTGCTGAACATAAAGAAGGTAAAAAGAATACAACTTTAGTTAATTTATCTAAAAAAACATTGGATAAATTAAATAATAATGGATTTGATTCAACTTCAGTTTTCGAAACATTAAGAGTTGCTACCGAGACAAAAATTGTGGAAATTGTTGTTATTGCATTAGATTGTATTTCTAAAATTTTTACATTCCAATTATTTGAACCAATTCAAGTTCCACCTCCAAAAAGTATAACTGCTACAAATGATGTTGATTTACCTGCTGGTGGTGAAACAACTCAAATAACTCCACCACCTAGAATCAATCTAATAGATGCTGCTATTGAAACAGTAGCAAGTTCATTTGATGGGGAAGGTACTGATGAAAGAATTGAAATTCAAGTTGTTAGAGCTTTAATGGCTGGAGTTTTAAATGAACAATTACCTGCACATGGTTCAACTTTATTAAGAGCTATTAGACAAATTTATAACATTTTCATTTTATCATTATCACCAATTAATCAAAATATTGCTCAAGCAAGTTTAACACAAATTGTTAATGTTGTTTTTGATAAAGTTGAAAAAATACCGCATTCTAAAAATTTACAAATTAAAAGTTCAAGTTCAATTAATGTTAATGATTCTGGTTCACAATCTCCAGGTCAAGGTCCAAGTACTCCAACTCGTCAAAATTCACTAATAAATACATCAAATGGTGGTGAACCATTAACTTTGAAAAATTTAAATAATTTAAATGATGAAGATGAACGTATTGTTGATCAAGAAAATGAAATTGGTGATGAAAATGATTTAATTATTAAAGATGCATTCTTATTATTCAGAGCCATGTGTAAATTATCAATTAAATCATTGGAAAATGAATCATTAGATATGAGATCTCATGCTGTTCGTTCAAAATTGATTTCTTTACATATTATTCATTCAATTATTAAAGAACATATTGATGTTTTCTTATCAAAAGATATAACAATTTCTTCACCTTCAACAAAAGAGAAAACTAAATTAGTTGATGCTATAAGACAATATTTATGCTTAACAATTTCAAGAAATGCAGCTTCTGCAATTCCACCAGTTTTTGAAACAACATTAGAAATTTTTTGGTTACTTGTTTCAAATTTAAGATCTGAATTTAAAAGTGAAATCCCAGTTTTCCTTAATGAAATTTATTTCCCAGTTGCAGAAATGAAAACTTCAACATCTCATCAAAAAAGATATTTTTTAACCATAATTCAAAGATTATGTAATGATCCAAGAGCTTTAATTGAATTTTATTTAAATTATGATTGTGATACATCACTGCCAAATATTTGTGAAAAATTAACAGATTATCTTACAAAATTAGCTTTAACCAAAGTTGAAATTACTGCAAGTCAAAAATCTTCTTATAAAGAACATGCTTCAAAACCAATTGCAACTTATAATTTATCTCAATTACCATTATTATCAATATCTAAATTATCTTCACAATCTGCAATTAATGATACAAATTTACCTTATCCTGTTGATTATTCATTAAAAATTACTTCATTAAGTTGTATCATTGCATTTTTAAGATCTTTAAATTCATGGGCTCATAAAGGTATTACACCAGAAACTAGATCATCTTCAGGTTTATTACCAAATAGAAAAAGATCAAGTACAAGTGGTTCAGCAGTTCCATTATCTCCATCACTGTCTGTTGATGAAGTTGATGATCCTCAAGAATTTGAAAATTTAAAACAACGTAAAACCGCTTTACAAGATGGTATTAGACAATTTAATTTTAAACCAAAAAGAGGTATTGCATATTTATTAAAACAAGGTTTTATTAAAGATCAAAACCCTTCCACAATTGCACAATTTCTATTAAAACAACCAGGATTAGATAAAGCTGTGATTGGTGAATATTTAGGTGAAGGTGATGATGAAAATATTGCAATTATGCATGCTTTTGTTGATGAAATGGAATTTTCAAATACTTCATTTGTTGATGCTATGAGAACTTTCTTACAATCATTTAGACTTCCTGGTGAAGCTCAAAAAATTGATAGATTTATGTTAAAATTTGCTGAAAGATACCTTGATGGTAATCCAAATGTTTTCGCAAATGCTGATACTGCTTATGTTTTAGCTTATTCTGTTGTTTTATTAAATACCGATCAACATTCTACAAAAGTTAAAAATAGAATGACAATTGATGATTTTATTAAAAATAATAGAGGTATTGATGATGGTAGAAATTTATCTGATGAATTTTTAACTCATATTTATCATGAAATTGCTAAAAATGAAATTAAACTTCATTCTGAACAACAAGCTGCATTATTAGCTGGTGATATTGTTCCAAATCAAACAGGTCCAACTTTCACATTATTTGGTGGTAGAGATATTAATAGAGAAGCTTATATTCAAGCATCAAAGGAAATTTCAAATAAAACTGAAAAATTATTCAAGACTCTTGGTAAAACTAAAGGTGATAAAAAACATGTTTTCTATTCTGCTTCACATGTTGAACATGTTAAGTCTATATTTGATACTTTATGGATGTCATTCTTAGCTGCTCTGACTGCACCTTTTAAAGATATTGATGATGATGAAACTTTAAGTTCTTGTTTAGAAGGTTTGAAATTATCAATCAATATTGCTGCATCATTTGGTTTAGATTATGCTAGAACTTCATTTATTGGTGCATTAATTCAATTTGCTAATTTATCAAATTTAAGAGAAATTAAAGAAAAAAATGTCGAAGCTATTTTATTATTATTAAAAATTGCTGAAACTAATGGTAATAATTTAAAACAATCATGGAGAGATATATTAACTACAATTTCTCAAGTTGAAAGATTACAATTGATTTCTAAAGGTATTGAAGCTGATTTATTACCAGATGTCACAAATGCAAGAGTTCATAGAACTTCATTAGATAGTACTAGAACTACAAATTCAAATAATTTCTTTTTCGGTTTGGGGAGAAGAGCTACACCAGCTGAACAAGCCCAATCAAATCATCAAAATCAACAATTAGATCCTCATATTGCTCAATTAATTGTTTCTACTGATATGATTGTTGCAATGGATAAAGTTTATACCCAAAGTGCTCAATTGAATGGTGGTGCTATTATTGATTTCATTAAAGCTTTAACGGAAGTTGCATATGAAGAAATTGAATCATC
Organism: Hansenula ciferrii; assembly: GCF_000313485.1. Lineage (NCBI taxonomy): Eukaryota > Fungi > Ascomycota > Saccharomycetes > Phaffomycetales > Wickerhamomycetaceae > Hansenula > Hansenula ciferrii. Next base: position 34,107 of record NW_011887462.1, on the reverse strand, counting down.
ATTGGATAGTAATACACCAAGAACTTTCTCATTACAAAAAGTTATTGATGTTTGTTATTATAATATGGGTCGTATTAGACTTGAATGGTCACCAATTTGGGCTGAAATGGGTGCTTGTTTTAATAAAATTGGTACAAAACATAATCTTTCAGTTGTTTTCTTTGCATTAGATTCTTTACGTCAATTAGCTATGAGATTTATGGATATTGAAGAACTTTCAGGTTTTAAGTTCCAACAAGATTTCTTAAAACCATTTGATTATATTCTAAGAAATTCAAGAGATGTTCAAGTTAGTGAAATGTGTTTGAATTGTTTAACTAATTTAATTCAATTGAAAGGTACCAAGACCAAATCTGGTTGGAAAACAATTTTTTCTGCTTTAAATTTCACTGCTAGTGATGTTAATGAGACAATTGTTTGGAAAACTTATGAATTAGTTAATTCCATTTATAAAGATCATTTTGAAACTATTTTCACGCATGAAGATTCATTTTCAGCTTTAGTTTCTACTTTAAGAGAATTAGCTAAAAATACAAAATTCCAAAGAATTAGTTTACATGCGTTACAAAATATTAAAACTATTGTTATTAAAGTTGCTGAAGTTACTTTAGATGATGAAAGTCCATATGTTAAGAATCGTAAGGATATTTTCAAAGAGTTATGGTATCCTTCATTATTTAGTTTTAATGATGTTATTATGACTGGTGATGATTTAGAAGTTAGATCAACTGCATTGAATTTATTATTCGATATATTAGTTCAATATGGTAATAGATTTGGTGTTGAATTCTGGGATCAAATTTGTGTTAGTTTATTATTCCCAATTTTTGGTGTTTTAAGTAAACATTGGGAAATTAATCAATTCAATAGTCATGATGATTTATCAGTTTGGTTATCAACAACTTTGATTCAAGCTTTAAGAAATATGATTGCATTATTCACACATTATTTTGATCAATTAAGTAGAATGCTTGATGGATATTTGGGATTATTAATTTCTTGTATTTGTCAAGAAAATGATACAATTGCAAGAATTGGTAGATCATGTTTCCAACAATTAATTACACAAAATATGCATCGTTTCAATCAAGAACACTGGGATAAAGTTACTGAATCATTTGAAAAACTGTTTGATTTAACTACAGCCATTGAATTATTTGAAGCAGATCCATTAAGAGAAGAAAAATCAAGAGATTTAGAGTCATCAGATTCTACACAACAATTGAATGAAGCTAATGGAGTTGATTTCAGTAATAATGGTGAAGACGGAACAAGAAGTATAAGTAGATCAACAAGTGCAGAAGATGTTCGTAGAAAGAACAAATCTAAAAATGCAATTGTGGTTAAATGTATTTTACAATTATTAATGATTGAAACATTGAGTGAATTATTTGAAGATGAACAATTTTATGAAGTTATACCATATGAATCATTAGTTAGAATTTCAGCATTATTAGAAAAATCATTTAGATTTGCAAGAAAATTCAATGATGATTATAATTTAAGAGTTAGATTATGGGAATCTGGAGTTATTGATAAATTACCAAATTTACTGAAACAAGAATCATCATCATCAGCAGTGTTCATTAACATTACATTCAAATTACATAATGATGACCATAAAGTTTCACCAAGGCAAAAAGAAGCAATTAGTTCAAGTTTAATACCAATGTGTGTATCAATTGTGGAAAGATATGTATCATTAGATGATAGCTCACAACAAAGAAACATTTCTACATGGAGACCAGTTGTTGTGGAGATTTTACAAGGTTATTATGAATTAGAAGAACAAGATTTCATTAAACATTGTCCACATATTTATGATTTAGTATTGAATATTCTTGATAAAAGTGTTCCAACAGAATTACGTACAGCTATAAAGAGATTTTTTTCCAGAATTGGAGATGTGTATATTAATGATGACAAGTCTGAAACTGAAGCCTAATTAATTTACAGGATCAGAAGATAGTTATGATGTTTATGTTTATAGATGCTGATATATAAAAAGATTGATGTTAATTGCTTTTTTATATAAATAAATTGTTACAATTGGATTAATTTTGATATTTGTAGTTGTTCATTAAAGACAATACAAGGCCTAGGCCCATTTGTCAGCCCATTGTTAGCCAGACTCAAGACCTTTCTAGGCCGGGATTTTCTAAACGGCTTATACAGTGGAGACTGGACCTGTTTTTACGCTTGGCCGTGCTGATATTTATGCGTAGTGAAAAATTTGAATTTTTTTTCGACGACGCTTTTCAAAGCGAAAAGCTGGAAAGACTTGTCAACTCATTGCATCAAGTTTTGTAAAAGGTTATAAAATCAACTACAGACAACAATGAGTGTATGTTATTGTTCATATAGAGGGAATTGTTGCACCTGTGTGATATGCTCATGTTAAAATTGGGATATTTCAATCAAGTTTTATTATGATAAATTTGATATGATTGGATTGCTTTTGGGTATTATATTAGAATTTCAGTGAAAAATTACAAAGAGTGTGGGATATTGAACATTTAGCATTGGAAAATACAATTCATCTCTATAAATTTAATGTGTCCATATTGTCTATTGTAATGGTTTACTAACATGCAATTTTCTAGAACCCATTTGACGTTTTAGGTAACGACATTGAAGAAGCTGATGCTTCATTCAAAGCTCCAAGAGAAATTGTCAAGAAGAACACTTCTTCTAAAAAAACTGACACTGCTCCACCATCAGCTAACAAAGACCGTGCTAACAAAAACCGTCCTCAAGCTACTGGTAACGAAGCTGCTTTAAAAGCTGGTAAAGCTGGTAGAGAAGCTAACAAAGCTAAAGGTGTTGAAGAACCAGTTAGATCTAAAAAACCAGTTAAAGGTGGTAAAACTGATCGTCACTCAAGATCAGGTAAAACTGATTCCGACAAAAGAGTTAAACAAGCTGGTTGGACCGCTGATGGTGAAGCTGAATTAGAAAATGAATTAGATGGTGCTGAAGATGCTGCTGAAGAATTAAAAGAAGAAGACAACAAACCAGCTAAAAAATCATTAGAAGATTTCTTAAAAGAACAAGAAGCTGCTTTAGGTGTCAACTCTGCTAGAAACGTTAGACAAGTTCAATCTTCAGGTGATGACGAAGTTATTGCTAAACAAGAAGAAGTTTTCATTGCTCCAACTAAAACTAAAAATGTTAAATCAAAAGCTTTAAAAACTAAACAATTTTTAGATTTTGATGCTACTTTTGCTGATGAAGCTCCAAGACCACAATCAACCAGAGGTAACAACACCAGAGGTGGTAGAGGTCCAAGAGGTAACACCAGAGGTAGAGGTCCAAGAGGTGGTAACAACACCAGAGGTCCAAAAGGTCCAAAACAAGCCTCAGGTCCATCAATCAATGATGAAGCTAACTTCCCATCATTAGCTTAAGCGTAACATGTCACGTCAAATGGAAATTCTTTAAATGTTTTTTCAAAAAAATTTTATATTATAATGTCTTTAAATGTTGATTTTTGGAAAGAATCATTATTTATAAGGGTTATTTTTAAAATGGGGTATTTTCAAAACTTGTAATTCTTGTTGTTTATTATAATTATATTTTCGCATATGAAAGATTATTATTTGTAGTTAACATAAACCTTTTGATGTAGTTTATAATTAGAAAACTGGGACATGATATCTATATATTGTGTGATTTTATAATTTGGAAATTATGACTATTTCGAGTAACGTTAAACAGAGATAATTAACCATCGAGGTATATAATCATGAGTTTTAACTTTCAAGCTTTTCACAAGTATCTCATAGTTTACTCATATTATACTCATTACTTATTACTCAGAACATGAGTCACGTAATTTCGACTGATTTCCAGTTTATTGTGTATAGTGTGTATTTATATCCATCACTTGATTATTCATCTTCTTCAGTGTCCTTATATGAGCTAACCAATATAGACCCAAGGTACTCAACCTACAATAACCTGGGAATGAGAAGAAGTATCAGAAGGTGTCAAACTCTAATATCGAACGTTTATAGCGTAAGAGGTTATTATATTTTCCTTATAGTTTACGGATGCATGTTTCCGATCTTTATGAGCCACATATCTTAACTTAATTTGGTAAAAAAGAAAAAGCATCCAACATGATTCTTATCTTGAACCCTGGGAAGATGGAACTTATATATATATATAGAGTGCGATATCAGGCGAAATTATTTTTTTTTCGGTCTTGATCTATTGTGTTCAATGTCAAAAGAGTTGTTAAGGTAAATACAATCAGTGCTATGAAGATATAGAGTATGAGTACAATAGATAAACTAGAGAGCATAAAGAGTAGAAAAAATGAAACAGAGGCTAATGAGAATACCCTAGAGAGACACGAGAATGATGATGAGGAATCACAGAGGCAGTCAAAAGAGATTATAGACTCGAAAACTACTGAATATGAGGATGATGAAGATGAAATATATTCAAAATATTCACCAGCTAAAAAGAGATTATTTGTATTTATTGTGGCATTATCATGTTTTTTATCACCCATAAGTTCAATGGCTTTATTACCAGCTGTTTCTGTAATTGCTGAAAGATTCAATACAACTGGTGTGATAATCAATGTTTCAAATGCTGTTTATTGTATAGTGATGGCTATATCACCATGTGTTTTAGGACCATTTGGTTATTTATATGGAAGAAGAATCACATTTATTTTATGCCTTTCATTGTTTGTTATTACAACTATATTAACTGCATTATCACAAAATTTGGCAATGTTTTTCATATTTAGAGCTTTATGTGCATTTTTTGGTACTCCCTTTTTCTCAGTTGGTGCTACTATTATTGGTGATATTTATAAGCCTGAAGAAAGAGGTACAGGAAATGCATGGACTTTATCAGGAAGTCAGTTGGGTCCTATTATAGGCCCTGTGCTGGGTGGTATTTGTGTCACTTACACAAGCTGGAGAGTTATCTTTTGGATACAGGTTGGTCTTGCATCCTTTGATTTGATATTATCAATTTTGTTCTTACCAGAAACTGGTAGAAATATTGCCATTGTGAACATTAAGAAAGAGACTGGTAAAACGGTTTACTGGGTACCTTATAATCCATTCAGTGTCATTTTAGCTTTCAAATATAAAAATCTGATCTTGGCTGGTATAATTAGCTCTTCATTACATTACAATATGTATTCATTATTAACGCCAATTAGATATGTTGTTGATCCAAGATTTGGATTAGAAGATCCAGTGTATGGTGGATTATTTTATCTTGCACCAGGTGGTGGTTATCTAGTAGGTTCATTCCTTGGTGGTAGATGGGCAGATTATCATGTTCGTAAATATAAGAAGCTAAGAGGAAGAAGAATACCTGAAGATAGATTACGTTCAATGCCTTTTGCCTATGGGGTTATAGTACCAGGTACAATTTTAATTTATGGATGGGTGTTAGAGAAAGAGAAAGGTGGAATGGCCGTACCAATAATAATGATGTTTATTGGTGGGTTTGGTCAAACTATATGTTTCCCAAGTGTTAACTCATATTGTGTTGATTCAATGCCTCAATTGAAGGGTGATGCCATTTCGGGAAATTATGCTATAAGATTCATAGCAGCTGCTATAGGGAGTGCCACTGTTCTTATTCAAATAAATCATATTGGTATAGGTTGGACCTGTACTATATCTGCTTGTTTCTTATGGACCGGATCGTTTGCATTGTTTCTTTTGATACGTTATGGTGAGAGAATGAGAGGTCAATATGATATTTCTAAAGAACCTATAGAAGCCACACTGGAATCAAAAGCATAGAAATAAAGTTATATATACATAGAATTATAAATATGTTTAGTACAGTAATTGTTTTCTTTGTAAAGATTAGACGATAATTACCAGTAACTGATTGTGGGATTTAAAGTTCTGAGTATTATTGGGTCGGCTTATGCATTATACCACATATGTCATATACTCTATAGAGTACTTTTTACTGTCTTATGTGTAATAGTAAGAGATAAGACGATTAGCATTATCTGATTGTGGGATTTAAAGTTGTTAGTTGTGAGTATGATCGGGTCGGCTTATGCATTACACATATAGTCTATAGTCTATAGTCTATAGTACAAAAGCGAGAAATATATGGCTTTTGACATTGAATACACGAACACTCTTTCATTTGGGATAACTAAGCACACAACATGGATGGTCTGAAATCTCAATGGAATATATAAGGATGCCTTTGATCGCAGTTTTGTCTAGAATGTATTTATTGGGGTTGAATCTTGTGCTAAGAGGCTAGCAATTAAAATGCCTAATTATACTGCTTGGTATTGGAAGTTCATTCCTCATTATAGAGAAGTTTATGATCCATATCTTGAAGAAGATCAGCAGACAGCTGAATTTATGAATAAAGAGCTTGAACCAAATCTGGAATATAGAGATGAAGCTAATCGGAAATGGTACCAGTTTTTCGATGAATATGAATATCGTTACAATGAACATACTAGAAAGAATAAAGTTTGGTGGAGTTGGTTTGATAAAAATGCTACAAAAGCTGAAAAGAAATTGGTACTAAAGTTGGACTTCATGATTGTTTTATACACAATCGGTGGATTTTGGTCATTAACTCTCGACTCTACAAATTTAACTAATGCTTTTGTATCAGGTATGAGAGAAGATTTGAATATGGTTGGAGATGAATTATCAACTGCAACTGCCACCTTCAGTGCTGGTCAAGTTAGTTTTCAAATATTATTCATGTACATTTTCCCCAGATTACCTTTGAATTATTTATTCTTTGCAACAAATCTGTTATGGAGTTTGATAACAATTTTATCAGCAAATGTTCAAAATGCTCAGCAACTTTATGTGTCTCGTTTCTTCTGTGGTGCAGCAGAAAGCTCATTCTTTGTTCAAGTACATTATTTATTGGGTAATGTCTATACAGCATCAGAAATTAGCTCGAGAGGTGGACTCTTCTATACTGGGCTGATGTTGGGAGGTTTGACGTCTGGTTTATTACAAGGTCAAATTTATCAGTCATTGAATGGCGTTTTAGGCAAAGCTGGATGGAGATGGATTTTCATAATTGATGGTGCTATAACTATACCTATAGCATTCTATGGTCTTTATGCAGTTCCAGGGACACCTGAAAATTGCTACTCGTTGTTTTTAACAGACGAAGAGATTCTATTATCAAGGAAACGATTGAGAGATGCAAATATTGTGCCACCTTCTAAAAACCCGCCACCATTTTTAGACTTCAATTTATGGAAAAAGATACTTACAAGCTGGCAAATATATGTCTTGATGATTTTTGATGGGTTATTCTGGAATTGTTCTGGTCCAATTAAGAATTCTGGTTTCCCATTATGGTTAGATTCATTGAAACGTTACAGTACACCCGAACTAAATAGAATCACTTCAATTCCATCAGCATTAGGTATTGCAATTGTGCTTGCTGTTTGTTTAAGTGCAGATATATTCAAATCAAGATCTGCTGCTATCTTGTTTGGTACAGCTATGACTTTAACATCTAGTGCTATATTAGCAGCATGGGATGTACCTGAATCTGCTCTATGGTATGCTTTCTACATTTGTTACTTTGGTTATTCAATCAGTTCAGTACTTTATGGTTGGTTGAACGATATTATGAGGCATGATCCACAAGAGCGTGCAATTGTTTTATGTGCGGCCAATATATTTAGTGCACAATCTATTGCATGGTTAGTCCCAGTAGCTTTTCCCACAAGTGAAGGACCCAGATTCAAAAAGGGCTACAGATTTGCCACTAGTGTGGATGCTGTACTACTTGCTTGGACTGTCTTGACGTTTGTATTGTACAAGAGACAAGAACGTAAAGATGCTAGAAAAAATGGTATTGTTCTTTATAATTCAGCTAAAGGTGATATTCCTGAGGAAGTTGCAGAGTATTTGGCTTCCCAGAAAAACGATACAGAGACTGACACTGAGAAAGTATCAATCAACGCTCCCAACAAAGAGTGAGTTTGTGAAACCGTTGTATAATAACCAAGTCTTAATATGAATTATAAAATACGTCGTATTTAATTTATAAAGCTTATGTGTTTATGTAATCGATGAGATGCTTCGCGAACCATTTTTAAAGTATTAATATACACCCTAATGAAAATTTGTCACTTTTATCAAAACTTCACACGATAAGCTTGACACTTTTAAGAACAACGTGATATTTCCATTGAAAAACTATTTAAAGGATGGGATTTTTGAATCCAGGAAACAGAAGTAAGAGGGCCAAGTCTGGTTCCCCCAACCCATCCTCCAAAAAGGTTCATAAGCGTATTAAATTAAATCAAAAACCACACAATATAAAGACACCCAAATTACCAGAACCCAAACGCGTTATACAAACAGAGCCAGAGTTGGAATTAGAATCAACACCAGAACCAGAACCAGAACAAGAACCATTAAAACCAAATGCCTCAATATTGGAAAGACTTCCCACTGAGATCGTTCATGAAATATTTATATTTTCAAGATGTTTAAGTCTACCATTTGTAAGCAAAATCTTACATGATCAATTATATCCAACTAAAACATTAAAGAAAACTATATTAAAAGATTCCATAATGGATTTAAACACTGGGATAGTATCACCAGAGATGGATCACAAGAAGAGGTTTGCTCTAGATAAAGATATCTTGAAATATAAATTTGTAAAAATGGATCTATTGGAAGAGTTGAAATTTGATACTGTATTACCATTAAGTAGTATAGCATCAGAATCCAAAAATAGATTAATATTATACTATGACAAATTAAATCAAAAATTACTTGAAACAATGAGACGAGCTGAAAGTACAGAGGAAGAAATTAATAGAGAATTGGCAAGAATAGCAGATGAAAATTTTAATGATATAACAAGAGGTGATGTTGAATTAGAAGATGTTCCAGAAGAAGAAGTTCAAGATTTCCCGGAAAAATATTATAATTCACCTTTCAATAAGGATAAATTAAATGCTTTGAGATATTTACACGGTAAGGGTCTTAGATTTGTTGATTGTAACACTATATTTAAGACTGTAATGGAAAGTGGAATATCTGTATCAGATTTGACTATAATTTATGAATGTCTGGAAACTGATACCATAACTTCAGTTCAACCATTAATTGAAGCTTTTGAGACGAGAAATTGGGAATATATACAATGGTTTATTGATACAATGGATAAAGAATTTTTAAATAATGATGATTTATGGATATATATCTATAAAACACAAGATGTTCAATTATTACATTATTTAGAAGAACAAGGAGGGACCCCAAGTCATGATGTATTGGGTATGTTAACAACTTTGGGTTAGATTTGCTGTAAAATTGCATATATAGAAATGATTGAATGAGTAATGACTTTAAAAAAATGATCTAATTGAACTACATGTAGATTCAAAATAAAAGCACAATAAATTATAAAAGGAATCTGTTATATGAAGAACTGAAAGTGTGAATCAATAAACATTTGTAGGGTGTTATCAATTTGGATAATATTGTTGTTGTTGTTGTTGTTGTTGAGATGGAACTGATTGATACATTTGTGGAGGTGGTTGGTTATTGATAGCTTGTGTTTGTATTTGTTGTTGTTGTTGGAAAGGAGTATCTTGACTAATTGGATCCAAAGTTAATCCACCGATATGATTATTATTGAATTCACTAAACCATGGGTGTTGTAAAGCTTGAGCAGCAGAGATTCTATTTTCTGGTTTCATTTGTAATAAACTATTTAATAAATTTAATGCTAATGGATCTATAGTTGGTATAATAGTTCTTAGATCTTGTGGAATAAACATATTGAAATTTGGTCTATAATTTGGTAATTGGGAAAGACCAGGCCATGTACGTTCATTTGGAGTCCCCATTAATTTGAAAATCTTCATCAATTGATCTTCATTTGAACCACCTGGGAATAAAGGTCTACCAATAAACATCTCAGCAAGAATACACCCTGCGGACCACATATCAATAGAAGTTGAATAATTTCTTGATCCCATTAAAACATCAGGCGCTCTATACCATAACGTAACAACTTCACTTGAAAAAGTATTTACTGGAATACCAAAAGCACGAGCAAGACCAAAATCACCAATTTTCAATTCTCCTTTAGAATTTGTTAATAAATTTTGTGGTTTTAAATCTCTATGTAATACTCTATTTTGATGACAAAATTCAATACCTTTTAATAATTGATACATGAATGATTTGACAATATGAGGTTCTAAAGCACCATTATTACCATGTGTATCCATATATTTTTTCAAATCCCTATCAAGATATTCAAAAACCAAAGTTAATTTATTTTCTGTATGAATAACATCGTACAAGTTGATGATATTGTTATGCTTTAAATCTTTCATCAATGAAATTTCTCTAATTGCTGTTGATGGTGTACCTTCTTCTGAATCTAAATTGATTTCTTTCAAAGCAACGAGTGTCCCCGTAGCCCTGTTACGGCCCTTGTAAACGGTAGCATAGGTCCCTTCACCTAGTTTTTCCAATCTGCAATTGTTAGTACGTATTCCTCTTTGGCAAAACAAGAAGATCTGTTAACTCACTGTTGAAATCTAAAGTATAATTGTTAGTATATCGCAACACGTATCATGAGCCCATGATTATACTCACTGTGACGCCTGGCCAGCCATTGGAAATCTTGTCTGTGTAAATTACCTGAAACTTCGCACGCTGAGTGACCTGAAGAGCACTTAAACCAAACAGAACTGCACACAAAAGAACCAAAACAATTGGAAGTCTGCTTAATTTTGATTCAAAACTTGTTCCTTTCGTTTTAAAATCAGCACTGCTTTTCCAAAAAAATAATATATACGCGAATTTATAAGATGTTACGTAACCAGAAAAAAAATATAGTGAAAAATCGCAGTTTATTATGATTAAAACCGTTACAATGAAAATGATTCATTCAAAAGTGATTTGATCGATTTAAGAGCTATTTGAGAAGGGATAGTCGCTAGTTGATTTGCTGAGTTCAAGTGGAAGTGTAACATCTATAATAAAGCTGCATTTAAAACAATGTCAGACGCTAAATCAGAGACGAAAAAGGTGCCAGAAGAGCCTAATATCAGAAAAGATCCATCAATATTGGGACCAGAATGGGTTGGTTTATTCCAATCAGATGTTGAGTTCAAAAGTGAACATTTCGAAAATGCCATGAATAATTTGATCAAACAACCAAATATTAATTCCACTGTGATCCTTAGAGCTGATATTCTTTCAGAAAATGTATATGATTACACTCAAGATGAACCACAAGTTACCAAATTCAATAGTGAATTAGCAAACCAAAAACCTGATATACCAACTTCATCACAAGATGAAGTGATACTTACTAAGAATCTTGATGATATAAAACTTCGGAATGTACCATTGGCATTAGATTCAAGACCTAAAGTGGAAATTGTTCGAAGAATTGTTCCAAGAAATCCATTTAAAGATGTTATATTAAACCAAACATGTTTAATAACAGCTTTGAAAACATCAAGTGAAACTGAATATGATTCAACATTGGTCGTTTATGATCCTCATATATCATCTTGGGAAGATTGTCCCTTTTATTTACCAGAAGTTCAAGCAGTTGGTATTTTATATAGACAAAACAAATTATCAATTCATTATTTACCATTTGATTATAATCAAAAATCAAATATTGAAAGTTTTCAAAATTTAGATCCAAGTAATCGTAATATAAGGATTGCTTTTAGATTACTTCAAACTGCTAAAAAACATTCAACAGGTGTTATGCAAGGTTATCAAAAAAGAGTTAAACATGATCAAGTTGTTTCAAAAGTTTCATTTCAAGATCGTTATATTGCATTGAAAAAGAAATATTCTAAAACCTTGGTTGATAATTGGGTTGAATCAACAGATCCAAGAAAACACGTTTTTGAAGATATAGCAATTGCTGCATTCTTGATAGAACTTTGGTCAAATTTATATAAAGATAAAAATGATTTTGAATTTCGTGATCTGGGGTGTGGTAATGGGTTATTAGTTCACATTTTAATCTCAGAAGGTTACAAAGGTATTGGTATAGATGCTAGGGCTAGAAAAAGTTGGAAAATTTATCCTGAAGAAGTTCAAAATAGATTAAAAGAACAAGTTATTATTCCATCAGTATTATTAAGACCACATCCTGCTGTTAGAAATTTAGCACCTCATGTATCTGATAATGGTCGTATATTCCAAGTTCCAATAAATAATGGATCAAAATTCATAAGAGAAGGTGGTATTGATGTTCCAGTTGTTGCTTATTATTCTTCTGCTTCGTTATTAAAATCTTCACAAGTTAATACTGCACAATTCCCAAAAAATACATTTATAATAGGGAACCATTCTGATGAATTAACTTGCTGGATTCCATTATTAGGTTACCCATTCCTTGTTATTCCATGTTGTTCTCATTCATTATCAGGTGCTCGTGTTAGATATCCTTCCAAAAAACCACAAATGAAAAAAGAGAATGATAAATCTTCATTCGGAGCTTCTACATATGCAGCATTAGTTGACCATGTTGAAGATTTAGCAAGAGATGTTGGTTGGAAAGTTGAAAGAGAAATGTTAAGAATTCCAAGTACAAGAAATGCAGCTATTATTGGACATCAAAAAGATAAAGCAAATACAAGAATTAATTCAGTTTATGATATATTGGTATTAGAAGGTGGTGCTGAAGGATGGGTTGAAAATACCATGTCATTAACAAAAAGAGCTCCAAGAAACCATTAGAAAAATTTCAATCGTTGCAAAGTATTAGAAATTTAAATTAATACAACACAGTGCATAAGTTACGTATTGTTGATAGATCTATATATATATAAATCTGTTTATATAATACAAATGAAGTGATGAATATGTAATATTAAAACCAAAACTTTTTAAATGCATTGTAGTAATTGTAAGTAAATTATATAAATGTAATGTATTGTACGCATGAAATAAATAGGTATCTATATTTCTTTTCTATTCTATGATTATTTATGCTTTTGTTGTCTTCTTTTACGTTTCATACCAATCAATTTTTTAGTGTCATCATCTAAACCAGATTTATTTTGATTTTCTTTTGGTCCTTTGTTCATATTACCCTTTTTAGCTGGATTTCTTTTACCTTTTGCTTTATCAGCTTTATACATTTTTTTTTGTGGTTCAAGTCTTTCACGATTTGAATTTGAAGTTTCACCACTAGTTTCCTCTGAACCATCTTCTCTCTTTCTTTTATAACCACCTGCAGTTCTAGCTTGGAAAGTTTTTTCTCTTCTTCTTTTAACAACATTAGCATGTTCAACAGCAAATTCAACAATCAATTGTCTCTTTTTAGCTGGATCAAGTTTAACGTTTTTCTTTTCTTCATCTGTAAGACCTTCTAAGATTTCTTCTTCTGAAACTTTATGAGCATTCAACCATCTTAACCCCATTAATGCAGTTTTATGATCTCTGAATTCCAAGAAACCATAACCTCTACTACGACCTTGATCACCTGAACCTTTAACTTCCATAATAACTTTAGCTTGTCTAACAACACCAAGTTTTTTGGTTCTTTTACTTTCAACTTCACCATCTTCTTCTAATTTAGCCTTTTCTTTAACAGATCTTTGAATTTCTTCTTTACTTAATGGTTGTCTTTTACCATCTTTAACTTCAGTTGCGAAAGCAACAACAGCTTTACGACCAAGTGCTTTCATAGCTTTTGCATTCATAGCTCTTGGTAGATTTCTAATGGCTAATCTTGTAAGTGATAAATGTAATGATGGATTCTTATTTAATTGTTGAACTCTTAATTTATAAGATTTTTCTCTTAATTCTAAATCAATTGGTGTAATAGCAGAAGCTAATTTTGAACTTGTTGTAATTCTACCTTCATTTAATAAATATAAATTACGTCTATCTTTTTCACCAGGAGCTTTACCAAAGTTTTCACTTCTTTTTTGTGCATTTTTTTCAGTTAAAAATGAAGCAGATTCTCTTGAGACTGTTGGCGTTATTGAAAGAATACGACCTTGATAAACATATGCAGGTGAAACATCATCTGAAATTAAGATAGAAGTTGAAGAAGCATCTGGAGCTTCACTTAAACATTTAGTATAAGCATCTTCTTTTCTGAAAGCAACGAAAGCAGTGCCTTTAGCTAAACCAGTTTCCTTATCTATAACTGGTAAGGCATATCTAACAGGACCAAATTGTTCAAAATGTTCTTTCAAAGTATCTTCATCAGCATCATATGGTAAATTACGAACGAATATACTGAATTGATCTTGTCTATTCTTTTGTTCTCTTGGTTTTTCTTCTTTTTCTTCTTCTTCTTCATCGATTTCTTCATCACTATCTAAATCAACATCACTATCATCATCTTCTTCTTCTGCGACATCAGCATCTTCAGAATCCTCATCTTCGATATTTGTAGTTTCTTCACCTTCATCTTCATCATCTTCATCTTTGCTTTCATCATCTTCGTCTTCATCTTCAGATTCTTCTTCATCGGATTCTTCTTCATCTTCATTATCTTGTTTATATGCTTCCCATTTGGATTTTTCAATAGCATAATCAACAGCAACTTCTCTATCAGCAATTTTAAGGCCTTGAGAACCTTTAATGGCATTTTCAGCACTTGAGTTTTTCTTCATAGTAACAAATCCAAACCCACTCATTTTACCACCTTTCTTTCTTGGAATGATAGCATCAGTAACAGCACCATATTTTTGGAAAATTTTCTTTAATTCAGCAGGATCACGAACAGACCAAGGTAAATTACGAATAATCAATCTAGCTCTTCTTTTTTCAATAGCTTCCTTTTCAGGTTTGACATGTGTAACATCTTTATCTTTACGATCTCTTCTTTTAGCGATATCAACTCTTAATAAACGACCTTGAAATTTATTCTTTCTTGATTGTTCCAAAGCAGTTTTGGTATCATCATCTAATGAGAAACTAACAAACCCAAAACCTCTTGAATTTTTTTCATTATCAGTAACTATAATTGCATGTTTAACAGGACAAAATTGTGAAAAAAAATCTGATAATTGTTCTGAAGTAGCATCAAAAGGTATTGAACGAACGAATAAGGTTTTTAAATCCAAATTTTCACCAGCTTTGGCAATGGTACTATTCGTTTCCTTATCAGTGGCACTCATATTTCTTATATATTTTAGCCTTTAATATGGTTTAATTAAATATATTCAAGTATGTGAATGTTATACTAGTATAAAGAATTAAAATAATTTTTTTTATTTACGTTATTACGTCAGCAGATGAGGTTACCCGCGAACTCTGTCTGTCGCGAATTTTGTGCATTTAAAGTGTAATAAGCATCAATTTTGGAAACATAAACAATTCATTTTCCACACATTTCAAAGCATTGTTTGATTGGATTTCCGTTGATTCGCTGCTATTGGTAAAATAGTGATTTTCGGGAACAGAAAGATGGAAGATGATCGTATCTCAATAGACAGTGACTACATTCCAGAGCCTGGTTACAGGCCACAAATGCCCAAAAGACCCCAGAAGAAACCATCTTTATCACAGTTGATGGTGACTCGATCCAAATCACCTTTAAAATTAGCAGAGCTACAAGCACAACCAACTACAGGAGTATCTATGGAAAATGTGGGTCAAGAGGAGAATGAACTGGATACAGATCGCATATACAACACTTTGAATCATTATGGATCATATCATGATTCAAGTAATGATCAATCAACAATAAGGACGACACCAACTTTAACAGTTTATAGTGAAGATGATGATCTTGCTAATACTTTGGGAGAAATCATTAGTCAACGCTCCACGGACTTGAAAGATAATTTTGATCATGAAGAACAACAAGAAAAATTAAAAGGTGCCAAACAATTCTTTATATTATCAGCTGCTGGTAAACCAATTTATTCAATGAGTAGTGATGCAGATCATAATGATGATGATTTTGTAAACTATAATGGTATTATACAGACCATTGTTAGTTCATTTTTGGTTTCAGGCTCAAGCTTAAAATCATTTGTTACAGAAAGTACAAGATTTACATTTTTAAATCAATCACCAATAATACTACTGGCAATTTCCAAGATTGGTGAATCTGAATCTGAATTGATGAATCAATTGGACCTTCTTTATAGTTTCTTATTATCAGCTTTAAGCAAACCACATATTATGAGGTCATTTGAAAATAAAGAAGGTTTTGATCTAAGGAAACATTTAGGACGTGCAGATCTTTCAGGTTTAAATTTATTAACAAAAGAGATTATTGATTTCAATCCAGGATTACTAGTTGGTGCATTACAAAGTATTAAATTAAAAAAATCAATAAGAGATAAATCAAGAAGTATAATGTTGAATAAAAGATCCAAAAATGTACTTTATGGAATGTTGGTTGCCCCTGGTGGGAAATTGATTAATGTCTTGAGACCTAAAAGTCATACATTACATACAACAGATTTACAAATTTTATTTTCTATAGTGTTTAATCAGGCAAAAAACCATTCAGAAGATGAAGAGCTCTGGCTGCCAATATGTTTTTCTAAGTTTAATCCTAATGGATTTTTATATGCATTCGTTAAATTTGTTGATCAAGTTGCACTTATATTAATTAGTGCTGATAGAAATTGTTTTTTCGAGTTGAGTGAAACTTCCAAAAAAATCATTGAAGATTTTAAAAAACATCAAATCATGAAACAAATTAATGAATCATTACATCATGGATTATCTACCATAGATATACCTGCTCCATTAATTTATCATTTCATATACAAATCTAAAAAGCATTTACAATATGTGATGCCAACATCAACAAATGTTACAACATTACAACGATATTACCTAAGATTATATTCAAGCATTGATAGAGATGCTAAAATTAGTGTATCTTTCATAAAATGGGATAATGAAGGGAAAGATTCAAATAGTTCAATAGCTGGACTTGGTTGGGTTTCACCAAATTATGAAGTTTATTTAATCACCGGAAGTATAACGAAAAGAGAAGTTTTGGTGAATAGTGCAAAGAGTATAGTCAATTGGTGTAAGCGATACCAGGAACGATTATTTGTCTGCGAAGGAGCAGTTTTTTAATGAGTGAAATGGATTACGATTTAATAATTTATGTCAAACTTTTTGTAGACGCGTATACAGTGGAAATTCTGATTTTTGTGTCGCGTAACTACAAGTTTTGAAATAAGCGAATGTTATATAACATTTAACCAACAAACTACAATACTTTTATCTTGAAAAGTCAAGAGATAAGAGGATTTCTATGACAGTATGGCTGATGAATACCCAAGCAACAGAAGACGCAGTGCTTCAACTCTGGCAAACAACATCCAGTTCACACATACAAGAAGCGGTGGAGATGAGGAAAGATCGACAAGTAAACCAACATCACCATTTGGATACATGAATAAGAATGGATCATCATCAACTCTGCATTCTATCACTCATACACTGTCCAATGTTGGTTTTAACTCTGTGAATACATCAGTTACAAGTCCGGATCAATCTTCAACTAATAGTATCACTTCGCCAACATCAAGGAAATTTGATAATGCATTAAATAGAGCCAAAATGTTTGCAAGAAATAAGACAAAAGAACTTACAAAGGGAAGGGACCCTGATAGACCACATCATTTCCCACATCATAGTAGGCTGAGGATAAATACTCATCATGGGTTATCATCAAGTGCATCAAATTCTAAAGTTGGTGATTCTGGATCAACATTATATTCATTTGATCCATCTGCAATAATTGATAATGATGGTATGAAACATCTAACATCTGAAACTAATCTGAGGAATTTATCATTTGAAGAAAAAGATCAAATTGCAGATAACTTATGGTCAACAATTACTACAACTACAATTCCATTATTTAGAGCTGAAAAATCTAAATCTTTAAAATTGAAAACTCCCATAGAAGATTTGAATAAAATGGTTGAAGTGTTTTTAAGATTAAGAATTGAAAATAAAACAACTTCAATGTCATTAGTTAGTGAAGTTCAAGAATTTTTCAAAAATGGATTAAGTATTATGGAAAATGAACTGACATTTAATGAATTAACTACTGAAGGTTCATCATTCCATAGATTAGCATTTACATGGGATTATTTCCTTACGAATGTTTATCATTATCTCTTAGCTATATTTCTCCCATTACAATTAGAATTTGAAGGGATAGGAACTGCAGTTAAAAATCCAAAAGAATATTGGAATGATTTCTCAGAATTATCAATGGAATTAACAACTTCAAAATTAATATTATCATCATTTAGAGATTTTGTTGTTATACCATATTTTGATAATGAATTAAGTATCCAAGATGTTCAAGAGTCTGAAAAAAAGAGTTTAATTCAATGTTTTGGTATATTACAATCTATTAAATCTTCAAATTATAATCAAAGAATTATTGAACATCTGTCCTCCATTTTACAACAAAACCTGGGTCAGTTGAAGAATGCTTGACCTCATGCATAGCTGGTGTATGACTATGTATATCGCTTTTTAATGAATTCATGACTTTTATTTTAATCAATTTGTAAGGAAACTAATATTTATAACTGTCTTTTACTGGTTTTAGTTCTTTTACTCATATATTTGTTACGCACCACATACACGTTTTTTTTTTTTTTTTCTTTGGTTTTCGCGACTAGTAATTTTTTGGAAAAAGTGAAAAAGTTCAAATCAACGACATATTAATATTGGCTAGCTGTATTGAATATTGAGTTCCAAGCTTAACTTTGTACTTTAATAATTCATCAAGGGAGAGAAAAAGGGGCGTCAATATGTTTCTATTAAAATCATTACTCCCTAGACAATCACAAGCTTCTATACTGGGGTCTATTATTAGTACCCGTTCAGTTTCATTATTATCAAGATTACAACCATCAAATAAATCAACACATACATCTAAGAGAGTTGGTAGAGGTCCATCATCTGGTTATGGTAAAACTTCTGGTAGAGGTCAAAAGGGTCAAAAGGCAAGAGGTAGTGTTAAACCATGGTTTGAAGGTGGTCAAACACCAATTTTTAAATTATTTCCAAAAATTGGATTTAAAAATGTTAAAGCTTTACAATTAAAAGAATTAAATTTAGAAAAAATTGTTCAATTTAAAAAAGATGGTAGATTAAATTTAGAAGAAGGTGAAGTATTAAATATGAGAAAAATGAGACAATTAGGTTTAGTTACTGGTACTTTAAGAGATGGTGTTAAAATTTTAGCAGATGGTAAAGAACGTTTAAATTTTCCATTAAAAATTGAAGCAACAAGAGCAAGTGCAGAAGCTATAAAAGCAATTGAAAATGCAGGAGGTGAATATACAGCAAGATTTTTCACAAAATTAGGATTAAGAGCCCATTTAAATCCTCTTTATTTCTTGCAAACAAGAGGTTACGTTCCATTACCAGGTAGACCAGTTAAAAAGAAAACTATAAGTTATTATAGTAGTCCTGAAAAAAGAGGTTATTTAATTAAAGAAAATGATCCATTATTAGTTGCAATTGAAAATGCTAAAACTGCTAAACCAAAACAAAGAACCGTTAAGAAAACTTTAATGGAAGGTTTATTAAGTGGATCAAAAGATATTAATGTTGCAGCTAAGGGATTTAACAAATCTGGTGTTTTTAAATTATCTGATTTAAAACTATAGATAATGTTTTGTATATTGGAATAATCAACAAACTTGTAAATATTACATAGTACGTCTATCATGGATGGTCAAAAGTAGTAAATTGAAGCGCTTTTAGATATAGCCAAGTTGTTTTCTTAGACACGTACTAGCAGTCTGATACTAATGGTGATCTGATATGATTAAAATTATTCACTACGCTGAGTGATAGTCCATCAAATAATGATTTATTTCTTAGACATGATGACTATCTATAAAGTTTAGTATTGATGAAAACAAACTAAAGAGTTATTCAGGGGTTTCAGTGAAGCATTCAAACATAATCCGCATGTTTCTTCATGTATTTTCTTTGAGTTGAAAGTCAATCGATGCTAAAATTAAGTGATTAGTATCTATATTTCAGATTGGATAGTAAATGAGGTAAGTACTTCTATTATATACTATATGAAGATTAGTCGCGGTCATAGCTAAAGAAGGTTAGTGGATATGGTTCTTTACAGATCAACGTTTTTGCTTGATTTAGAGTAAGCCTAGCTGATCAGAAGCTGTTAATGATAAGATAATATAATGATTCATGAATAACGATAATATTATGATGTTGTTTGATTAGAGAGGTTAGGACGGGGAAGCGTTGATCTAAGATCCAAAGAGTACAAATTTACGAAATGGTTTGTTTGACTTTGTTTGTACTTATCTTCAAGACAAGGGTTCAATTGTTGATTATGTTGTTGTATAGGTCTCAGTGACATCAATGATTTCGATTATATAGTACTTCATGAATGCATCGATATGCCCTGTTGATGGAGCTGTTTTGGACTTGACAAGTATGTACTCTGTCGATTTCTCTTGGAATATTGTGATCCCTAGTGAAGATCTGGAGACTTAACAAGCACTCAATGATCAATGACAAGTTACAACATACCTCTCAGTATAATTAATACGTGAAATCCAGTTCATTATTTGATTCCCAAAACAATTTGATTTCAGATACCCACTGTGCCGCCTTAATTAGTTGAATATAACTCATTTCCCAAATTATGCACACTGTGTAATTTAGTGGCTACAGGAAACCGTTAGTAGACAACTAAACAGAGATAATTCTAGTCTGGACTCTAGAAAGAGATAACCATGAGCCCAATTGACCTTCCCAAGTTATATGAAGAGTAGCAGTGTACAACACTACCTGCTTCTTCAGGCAACTTCAAGTCACTTCAAGTCACTTCAAGTTTCTCACTGGCTTTTCACTGACTTCCAAGGTGATTTCTGTTCGTATTCTTTTGAAAGGTTACATTCTTTGTTTACTTTTCCATGCACATTCCCATCGTTTGAGATTTGAGATCATCTCCCGCCTAGATAGGACACACCCCCAGGCTCCTCCCAGCCTACACCATTCATTTTAGAGCGACCCACAGGCAGAACACAGGCAAACCCACAGGCAGAACACTCCGCCTAGCGCTCGATTCGAAAATCAGATTTGAGAATTTGAATTTTATTTGGGAAATGTAAACAAAAACAAAACAATTCACATTCTCAACTAAAATCTTCACTTCCTTTATATATAACCATCATCACTCAACAAAACAATCCACAACAGCTACCAACACGCTACCATTGTTCCATCCCCCTACCCACCATCGCTACTGCTACCACTACTTCCCTCCAAATTCTATAAGTTCATCTGCTGTTTGCCACTCAAAGAATTCGGTTTGTTATTTCATCCTTGTTTGAAGTGAGTATCATCGTGGATTCATTGGAAAACAAAACAAAAAAACACATTTCCTGGTAAGCTATCACACAGCGCTTACCTTAAAGAATCCATTACATTTGAAGAAAGAACTTCAACTAACCATTTCTCATAGTTATTGTCATTGTTATTGTTATTCCGTGGTTATTAATAGCTTCAAATCTCGCGTTTTGAGATCTTAAACAATATCAAATAGTGTCAAATTTTATCAAACCTACAATCCAACTTTAGTCAATCCTTTTGATAATAACACTTATTAATAACCAATCATTCTCATTAGCTTATATTTATACAATTAGCCCTTGTTTCAACCCAAATCAAGCTTTTCCCATAAAAAAAATCTCCAATAATCGTCAGTTTTTTTTCTACAATTGAAATAAAGATCTACGGCCTAATTTTGGAAATCAGGTACAAGAAAAAGAAGTGTTTTTTCTATTAATCCCTACAATTGATTTGAAACCTCCATAACCATAAAAAAAGATACTCAATAAATAATATATTTTTGAAAGAATAATGGGTGATCCAACTGTGACAACTCGTCGTCAAAGTTTTCAATCAAAATCTACTAAAAAAACTCATAAAGAAATTAGATTTGGTTCTTATGTATTAGGATCAACTTTAGGTGAAGGTGAATTTGGTAAAGTTAAATTAGGTTGGAAAAAAGATGGTTCTCAACCTTCTCAAGTTGCCATCAAATTCATTCGTCGTGATTCTATACCAAGAGGAAGTGAAAGAGAAAGTAAAGTTCATAGAGAAATCAATGCTTTAAAAAGATTATCACATCCAAATATTGTTACTTTAGAAGAAGTCTTACAAAATGATAAATATATTGGTATTGTCTTAGAATATGCTTCTGGTGGTGAATTATTTGATTATATTTTACAACATAGATATCTTAAAGATTCATTAGCTTGCCGATTATTTTCTCAACTGGTTAGTGGTGTACATTATATGCATTCAAAAGGTATAGTTCATAGAGATTTAAAATTAGAAAATTTATTATTAGATAAACATAAAAACATTATAATTACAGATTTTGGTTTTGTTAATAGTTTTGGTCCATATAATGATTTAATGAAAACTTCATGTGGTTCCCCATGTTATGCAGCTCCAGAATTAGTTATTTCAAATGAACCTTATGAATCTAAAAAAGTTGATGTATGGTCTTGTGGTGTTATATTATATGCTATGCTGGCTGGTTATTTACCATTTGATGATGATCCACAAAATCCAGATGGTGATAATATTGCAAGATTATATCAATATATTACAAATACTCATTTAACTTTCCCTGAATATATTGAACCAATGCCTAGAGATTTATTAAGAAGAATTTTAGTACCAAATCCAAAGAAAAGATTAACTTTAAGAGAAGTTAGAGGTCATCAATGGTTAGCTCCTCATGCTCCATTTTTATCAGTTACACCTGCAGAATGGGATAAAAATTATAAAACAAATAATGAATATAATGCAAATATTGTTAAAACTCAACGCAATTTAGCTGTTAAGAATGAAATTAGAAGATATTCATTAATTGATACTACATCTGCTTCATTACAAAATCATAATGTTTCAAATCATTTTTTTTCAAATCCTTTACCTCCTCAAACTTCATCAAATCATGCTATTGCATTACCTTCATCAACTTCATCTACATCTATTAATGAACAATTAAGATTTAGTCCAAAAGGTCATCACAGATCAAGTTCTGTTCAATCTTATAGTTCAGCCTCATTAGCTTTACAAGCTGTTGTTGATGCTGATGAAACTAGACATACACCAATTCCTTCAAATCAACAAGGTCAACAACCTGATATGAAACGCCGTAATTCTGATACAAGAAGACCAAGTGCTCCATTTATTCAAGGTATTCCGAGATCAACTACTCATACTGGTATTCCAACTTTAGGTGATGTTAGAGATACAAGAATTAAAGAAACTATTCAAGAACAAACTCCATTGAATCCATCTTTCAAAACTCCAAATTTTGCTGTTCCAAAAATTCCAAAAACTTCAGATACTTGTCATAATAGTAATGCTAAATTACCGGGTCCTGGTCCAAATGGTAGAAAACCAAGACCAACCTCTTATCATCCAGGTTTATATTCATTAACTGGTAATAATCAACTCTCACCAACCGGATTTGATTCCTCAAATTCACCAGTTATAAGATCAGAATCAACAAATTCAATTTCCTCTTTAACAAATGGTAAAATTAGTCAACCATCAGTTGATCTAAGTTCTGCAGAAGGTGATATTATTAAACCAAAATCTCCAAATATTTTATCATCAAAGAAATTTTCAGTTGATGAATCTGATGAAAATATTTCTGAAAAATTGATTAATCTAAAATCTGATGAAAGTTTTGAAAATAATGAATATAATAATGACAATGATACTAATACCACTAATAATAACAACAATAATAACATTAATGAAAAAGAATCAACATCTAATAATGAAAAAACTGTCAAATCTTCATCTACGGTTAATAGTTCATCTTATAATGATAAAAAGAAAAATAGATATAGTGCTGTTATTGCTGCTGAAATTGTTCTTGATAAAATATTTGGTTCTAGTGGATCAAATGATGATTCTAAAAACAAATTGAATGAATCTTCTGATAATTTACAAAGATCTCAATCTCATACATCAAGTGTTCATTCAAACAATTCAAAACCTTCAAATTTATCAACAAATACTAAAAATACATCAGTTCAAGAATCTCCTGATCAACAATTTAAAAAGCATTCAAATAATTCTAAAACAAGACTCACAAGTGGTTCAAGTTCTGATGTTAATAATTTATCAACTTCAAATAGTAATAGAACCAAAAGATTTAGTTTCTTACAAGGATTTTATGGTAATAATTCAAATGAAAACACAGCACCTTCATCAACTCAATCACAACAAATTCACCAACAACATCAACAACGCCCAAGAATTTCAGAATCAAACTCATCAAATACAACAACTACAACATCAACAAGAAAAGTTTTAGAACCATCGAATGAAATTAATATTCCAAGAAAATCTCAACAAACAAATAGAGAAAATAGAAAATCAACAATTGATTATCCAAATTCTCAAAGAAAAGAACCATCAACTGCTAAAAAGGTTATGGATTTCTTTAAAAGAAGAAGTATGCGTGTCGGTTGAACTTATTTGGAACTTTTCATATTATTTTTTTTGACATTGAACTGTATTCTTTCATTAGCATTATTATTGATTTATTCTGCATCATCATGTTTTTCTCAAATGGTTCTTTTTTTTTCATTCAAGAATTTTCATCAAGAGACAATATATCATCACCCCCATTGGATCACCCCCATTGTATGATTTAGGATCATTTTACACAATGTCAATTTCATCATTACCTACTCAATTATCATTCAATTTCATTTATTTTATATTATATTAAATACCCCAAGTACATTCGTTTTCATGGTGTTTTCAATTTTTCTTGCTTTTTATTCATTTATGCTCGTGTCATTTATTGTGATTTCATTTTGTTTTTTTTTATTATTTACTTAATTTTTAATGTTTGTGTGTATGTGTGTGTGATGGTCTTTTTATAACTTTTTTATTTTTAATATATACTAATGTCATGAGATTTAAAGACATTTTTTTATGAAAAACTAATTATATTAGACGTAAAAATCATCTCACAGATCTACTTTACGAGTTGACGAGGCCTGTAATCGTATAAAAACAGATAGTGCAGTAATTGGTGTGTATTGTTATGAAGGCTATATGCATTTTGTACTGCAGGAGTAATAAATAAGTTTAAATAAATAAGTTAATAAATAAATAATAAATAAATAATGATCATGAATAAACTTAAGATCTGATAGTTCCCAATTCACCACCATTTAAAAGGTTTTTCTAATTTCCAATAAGCATTAGTTTTAAAAGCTTCAGGTGCTTTATCATTAGCAACTTGTTCCCTAAACTTCCCAGTCAATCTGAAATCTCTTTCAATCATTAAGTTTTCCCAGTAGTTTAAAGAATGTCTTGGAGTATGTCCATTATTATCAATTAGTTTAAAATAACCAGCAGCTGTTGGTCCTGCTGTTAATAGCTTTATGGTATATTGTTAATATGAAAAGGTCTTAAGGAGTGGGGTGTGTCGCTTGTTGAAGTTTGAAGTTCACATCGACGAATAGAAAGTATAATGTACTCACCGTTCCCATGATGACATAAGGGAGCACCCCTTCAAATGGAATCATTTTGATTGATAAATCTGATTAAATGAGTATATCAAGATAGAACCATATGTTAATTTGAAAGGTAAACAATTTGTTAAGTTTATTTTTGTATGGGGAATGATTTTAAAGCTGGTATGAGCAGCACTGACAAAGAATTCGCGTGTATATAAGAAGGTTATAAACTCTACTAATAAAACATAAATAAAGATATTAAATTGATTATATAAAGCAATATTAGAGATAGAAAGAACTTGCTAATCAAAGTTCCATTTCAACATCATCACCTTGTGTTCTTGCAAATTCATACAATTGAGAAATGAATTCATAATCTTTACAACCAGCATGAGATGAAGTTTCAGATCCATCAAATGAACAAACACCTCCAGGAGAAACTCTAGTAGATTGATCAAAATTGGAGATATGGACTTTACCATCATAGCAGAACACACTTCTCAGATTCAACTTTCTATGATGAAGTCTAACTTTTTTATGAAGAATATCAATTTGTTTATGTAACAATTTGATCTCTTCCCTTCTCAGTGGTTTAGATGATCTTGCTAATAGGGTTGAGTTGTATCTCAAAACCAAGAATGGACCAAAAATAACTTCAGGATTAAGATTATTTTCATCATCTTCAATCAAAAATTTAGCCATACCAGCTTTTAGGACTTTTGGTGTTGTAATTTCATCATCTTCTAGACATTTTTGATTATACTTATAGATCTTGTCCAAGGCACTTAGCTCATTTGTAAACCCAGACAAACGTTGATTATAAGCATTAAGTTGAGCTTTGGCATGTTCAATATCATTTTTTGCAAACTTTGGTACAATTTTTGGAGTTTCTAATAGATCTTGGAGTGTCCATTGAATTCCTTCAATACCATTCATATTGAAAACTTTAATAACGTTGAAAGACACATTATCTTCATCACATTCAACAAAAGAGCCATCATTGCTTGTAATTAAATTTTTGATTATTATTTCCAAAATGTGACTGTTGGTGCCATTGTATCTCATTTCAATATTTTGACTCTTCAACTTCATCTTGAATTGATTATTAAACATTTTTTTAATACATTCATTACTTGAGACACTTGCAAACATACTAGGACCACCAGCTAAAAATGTTTCCAAATTCTTCTCAGGTATATCATCCATCATTGCTTTCAATAGATTTGATAATGTTTCTTTGGAGTTTTCATCAGATTCCGCATTAATCAAATTGAACCTATTTGGAATACTTGAAACACCAAGATCTGATAATTGAGCAGCCATCATATCAAATAGAATCAAAAGGAGTAACAACTGAAGAGAAATTCCAACATAGTGTGAAGATGATGAGTCACAAACATGAACATCCACTGGGTCATCAATAACCAATGTTTGATCACCAATTGATTCATTTATATCTATAGCATAACTTGCTTTTGAAATATGGTTATAGTTTATACAAACTGTTGTTATCAGGTCTGTGATCATGGAGGCTTTGCTTTTTGAGCATAGGGTATAAAATGTGGTCTGACGGTTAACTGGTGGATATAGATCAACATCTTCGACCTTAACCTGGTTTGGACTTTCAGAGCGTATGGTTTTGGACAACTTGATGTTTTTGACCTCAATTGGAAATTCTTTCAAGACCACCCTCAAATCATCTTTACACTGCAACTCTAAATTGATGTCTGGTTTTCCTCTATACTTGGTTTGCGCCTTTGGACCCAAAAATGTTTTAGTTGTAACATCTAGGTGTCTCATTGTTTGCTCTTTGGCAACAAACTTGAATTTTTTGTCCCCAGTTACCTCAGATAATTTCATAATATGGTTGAAAAACTTTACTGTAGGTTTAAGAAAATTGTCTAAAAATGCTACTTTGGAATCCTCTTCATACGTAGCACCATTTGTATCAGTAAAAAGCGGGTTTTTGTCTATGAACATTCCTAAGAGAAAACCTAGCAGCGTGTGTACTTGATGTTCTGATAGCCCAGAAAGACTTGATTCAATGAAATCTTGGAGACTTTTGAATGGACTTGAATTTTCTAACCAATCAATTTCTTTAGTATTATTGAAACCTACTAATCTGGACAGTTGGTAAAATTTCAGACCATGCGTAGATGGAAGTCCTTTAATTCCTGCAAGATCTGGTGTAACACTTTCATCAGCATTCTTCAACTCATCAATATGTATAATATTCTTCAAACATAAATAAATTTTGTAGATTTTTCTGGTATATGTGTACACCTTTGTTCCTGTTGATGTTTTGACATCATCATAAAGAACCTCACCAGCTTTTTCATAAAAAATATGAGCAGCATTCTTATTGAAAAGTAGTGCTTGGGTTAACTCTTCGAGGACTAAATTATTCTTGTTAGATTAAATGTCAAATTTGGAATTATGGGCCGTTATACATTGTCAATAAAGCTGCTGCACAGCCTAGTATTTGTATAAGCTGTACCACTTTAAAATAGCTCTGGCGAATAGTATACTCACATTTTTCAACTTCATCATCATTTCTAACATCAATTAAGTTTGAACCACCAGCGGTTATAAGAAGACCACTGTTGTTGAGTCTCTCCAAGGGACAATCTATGATGTTGTCGCGGAAATTGCGAATTGCTTCTTCAATGTGATGAGGAAGGGGAGGTGTGTCTTGCTCCATGATTGAGAATAGGTACTAAGTGGTATCAAACAACAACAGTCTCGAACAATAAGACTAACTTAACTCTCTATGAGTAGCAATTTGACTAAAATATTGAGCTACAATCACTTGAGAATATTTGACACAAAAGTCATATGATTATATAAGCAAATTACACTTTAAAGTTAAACGTACATCTGAATTCTCGAGCCTCGAAGCAAATCAGCAGTAATGACATTTATATTAGATGTAATATGATTATATTATGGTCGAATTTTCAATAGCTATATTTCCCTTGGTGTACATCTGGATTTATTCAAACGCGTTATATATTCCATGATAGATCACCAGTATATATATAGAGAGTTAAACAAAAATCAGCATTCAATTTAAATATTTGACATCCCATCCTACTCATTTTCGCGGGCCATATTACATAATCCAGTCAAGTATAAAGACGACGTAACTACTATTACAAATTTATAGAAGATAATTTACTACAAAATTCAAAATATTATACGCAAAAAGTACCCATTCTATTTAAATAACAATAAAATGATTGAATCCTTTTAAAAGTTTTGTTTGGTTTTTGGTTGTTGTGTAAATATGATACGATGGAAAATGATTTGAAATAGAAAAGGATAATAAAATGTAAATGATGATGTTAATTAAAAAACAATAGACTTCGTAAAAAACTTTAGTAACCCAAAAAATATAATATGATAATAACCTAAATTAACTTTATAATAATAATAACACTTTTTTTTTAATTATATATTTGATTAATTAACTTAGATGTTTGATGGGTATAAAAAGATACGGACTGAAGCACCAAAAGTTTTAGCTGGTAAGTTTGATTTGAAGTTAGCCCTAACAACACCTGAGTTACCGTGAGTTCTGGTGATTTTACCCCAGATAACTCTGATTTTTGAACCTCTGATTTCTTTTGAAGCTCTGTAGACGTAAGCAACTCTTTTACCTTGGTAAAATTTAGCGTCTTCTGGAGTAGCAACACCTTCAATTTTAACTAAAGAAACGTTTGGGTTGTTAACACTTTTACTTCTTTGGTATGATAAGTGTTTACCTTTAACGTATACTATAATATAAAAGTTAGTATTTGATCTTTTTGGATTATATGAACATATAAAGAAATGAATATTATATGGATTGTGTATATGGTGAAAATTGGTTAATGGATCTTTTTTACTGCTTGTTCTTCTCAAAAGTCATAGTTTTGATTATTCTTGTAGTGTATTGATTCAGTATTAACATGATTTGATTGATTCTTTATTATTCAGTATTATCTTATATTATATCTTGTATCTTTTCAATATTTCCAATCATTAATATTTAATTATTCAAACAACTATAAGGATTAACACCCCTTCTTTCCAACCATTCACTAATTCACTAATTCATTCTTCATTTGTTCTCTCTGTGTAACATACATCTATGTGATTCAGCCATCTTTGTATTGTATTGATTATTTGATGTTAACTTCAAAAGGATCTTGAACTGAACTTGATGATAGTTGTAGTATTTCACTTTTCACTTTTCTCACAATCCTCACCATGCTCGAAAACAGAAACGACTCTATGAAAAAAATCGAGATTTTGAATCGTGACTGTTACATTCGCGAAAGAGTTGGTTTTTTCAAAAAAATGGTTGGTTTTTATCATCGCGGTGATGTCCAGGTGTTATATACCGCCCTCCCTCACATCACATGATACACAAAACATACCCTAACCTTTGAACCCTAGAATTCTTAATGCCCTAATTTTTCAAAAACTAAAAAATGTTTAAAAATTTGCCCTAAAAACAAAAAAATTACTGTCATTTTTCGTAGTGTGCGTAGTCTGGAAAATTTTTGAAAACTATATAAGGAATCGAATTCCCATCATCTTTATAGACTTTTACCTTTTTAATTTCTTTGTCGACGTACTTCAGTAAGTATTGTACCCATAACTTTGAATACTTTTATAAAAGTTATCAAAGATGGTTAAGAACAAGAAGAAGAAATATCAGAATACTAACACATTTTCCAACAGTAGGATCATTTCTATAGTTTACGTCCCTCTTTGACTCTTCAAACGAGCCACTGAATCCAACTTGGTTGATGAGTTGTATACCTTTGTGCCCTAGAGTGAGAATTTTGATTTAGCTTGTCTATAATCCTTTGCGGTTTAGTCATCTATTTTAATTTTTGCCTTTTTATTTATAACGATATTGTTTTCTTTTGGAAATTATTATTGTTATATAAAGGAGCGATGATCTTGACCCTATTTATGAACTTTTTCGAAAGGGATAAATATGGGTGGGTGCAAATGGCAATCTGACAAGTTTCAACCATATCTTCTTTTCAATTTATTGATAAAGTGTTATCTTTATTTGGAAAAGAAATTTGATTAATATTGGGTTTATCCAAAAGATAATGTACCTGGTACTTAGTCTCTTTGTCTTTGTACATGCTTTGTATCATGTTATTTGACATTCGGTTATATGTACATCCATATTAATGAGTTATTTACTACATTGTAATTTGTTACGCGATTTAAACTAAAACTCCTGTATATAAAAAAAGACTAATTAAATTAACATTGCACACAGCTTCATATATGATTGAAAAAAGAAATATATAAGATCAATAAAAAGACACTTTGTAAAATGTATATATGAAAAAAACTGAATCATATGTCATGATGTTATTAATTTACAATATTATATGGATCAATTGAATGAAGTTGATTTAAAATTAAACTTTATATTCTTCTTCATTATCCCAATTTTCTCTAACAAATCTCCAATGATTATAATCATCACCTTTATCATCTTTTTCACCAACTAAAGTACCACTAACAACATTTTTTCTTGATAAATTAGCTCTTGAAGATAAATTAAATAATGGATCTGAAGTTTCATTAATATTTGATGATAATTCTTTTAAATTAAATTCTTTAAACCATCTTGTTTCCCATTTAATACCTAATTCTTGTTCTTTTTTTCTTAATTCTCTTTGTTCATTTTCAATTAATGATTTTTCTTTATGAATTAAATCAAATTTACTTTGTTTAATAGCTTCAGAAACTTTTAACCAAGCTTTTCTTGATTCTAATTCACCTTGATTTTCAATTGGTTTAACAATTAAATGTTCAGGATTTTTAGCTTGAGCATCATAAAATTCAGTTGAATTTTTAGAATTTGAACTTGAAGAACCTTTATAAATTGTTGATTTACCAGACCATTGACCTTGAATAGTATATAAAGCATTATCTTTATTGGCACTTGAAGCAGAATCTTTGAAAACTCTAGCTTTAAATGAATTTTTTTTACCACTAAAATAACCACGACCACTAAATTCCACAATTGATATATAACCTGAAGAAGATTGTATAATTGTTTTACCTTCTAATTCAACAAATGGAGATGCAACTAATAAACCTTCAATATGTAAAGGAGGTAAAGTAATTAAAAATTCTTCATTTAAATCTTTAAATTTTAAAATTGCATGACCAAATTGTTTAACATTCATTGAAGTTGTTGAAATTGAAGATCTTATACCATTATAACCTTGTAATTCAACATTATTTTGATCATTAAATATAGTATATGCAGTAACAGGAGGATGATGAGAAACTTGTTCAGATAATAATATAGTTTCACCTAATTCATTATTTGAAGTTGAATCATTCCATTTACCTAAAAATAATTCACCTAAAAATGGATTTAATGGTTTTTTTTCAGAACCTAAAGATTCATTTCTTGAACAATATTGAGATCTTAAAGTTGAAATAAACCATTTTGTAACTGCAAGTATTCTTTCAACATATACTTCATCAGGATTGCTGGAATCATCTTTAATAAAATTTGGTGCAATTAATAAATCTGGATGTTCACCCCAAAATTGAGAATATTCAACTAAAGAAGTTGGAGAAAGGATAAAAGGTGGAGCAGTTAATGAAGATAAATCACCATTATAAGAAGCAATTGATTTAAGGAAACTTGTCCATGAAGAAGAAGAAGCAGGATTTGACATTTTTTTAGATTCTTTTATAATTTTTAAATTTTCTTGTTGTTGAGTTGATTGTTTAGCAATTTGATTTGATTGTAGTTCAGGTTGGATTGGTTGTTCTAATGATTGTGATGTTTCTTGTTGAACTTGTTGTTGAACTTCTGGTTGTTGTGGAACGGATGGAATAACAGCGGCTTGAGATGAAGTAGAATTATCAAAATTTGTCACTTCAGATACTTCACTTGTCTGATGTGTATTTGATTGAATTGGAATTGAATTATTTGATTCTTTTACAAATGTTTCTTCACCAATTTTATTTTGGTTTGAATGTTTTGCTTTATTTTTAATCTTGTTAAAGAACTTCAATTTGGCGGTTTTTTTCTAAAATTTCTTTAAATTCTCTCTTTTTTTTTTGCAGTGTGAGCGAACACTTTTTAAAAAATGGCTTATACCGAGTAAATTATTAAATGATGAGAATGGGGTGATAATGTATAATTGATTATATTGTTGTTTAATGAGTTATTTGGTGGGTTTATAATTATTACGAGTGTGTAGAGGGAGTTAAGATTGTGATGAATGAGATTTTTCCCGTGTAAATTGACCTTGTTTAAGGCTCTTTAGGGATTCCTTTTCTTTCCTTGCTACTGATCGCTAACGGTTAATTGATGAATTGCTTGGTGGGAGCCAGGTAGAAGGGAGAAGAGCTAGGGGAAGAGCTAGGCAGAAACTAGACAGGAAGGAACTAGAAGCTACAAAGGAACCACCTAATTGTTTCTTCCTAATATGATGTTATATCGTATAATGTTTAACAATCATTTGTTGTATTCAATACTTCAATTAATTCAATTGTTCAATTATCACTTCCTTTATTTCCATCTCGTTTAAATGATGATGTAATTAATAATAATATTTTAAATTTGCCACTGCTGATGTAATGCATTATGTAATCGGGTGTTCATTCCAGAATCACGTTTTTAGTCAGATGACTTTTGTGGATGGCTATTCTGATTCTAGATTCGTTCTTTTCGTCTTCTGTGTAAACTTTATTTCATTTATATCATAGGCTATACATAAAGTTTAAAGAATTCACAAGTTACACTAGTTATGGAATAGAATTAGACAATGATAATGATGATAAGCTATTTCTTTATCTTGATCTATACATCCATCATTGCAACTGCACAAGAACTAATCCATCCATTACCATGGAACATTTGAATAGAAGACGTATAGTTTATTAGTGTCCAGGGGTTAATTAATCCATACCAAGTTAATAGAGTTTAAAATATATAACAACTTGACATAACATTACCTTTATTTTATTATCTATAATAGAAGTTTAAAGTTTAAGTGTAATAAAGATGTAGATATGGTTAAATGAATTTCATAAGCGTACTGATAGCCATATTGTTATAATAGGATATCAATGTACATTGTATAACTGATTATTTCATTCTGTTCAAGTCTAGAAGTACATTAAAACAATTCTAAAACCTGTTTGATAATCTATTTATCCTAGTTTAGTTAAAAACATACACAGGTATATTATGGACCATGTCTATGATTGACTAGCGCTAGTAGCTACGCGAAATTTAAAATTTCCTCATCTCCTTTCTCCTTTCATCTAAGCAATTACTTATCCAATGCCTCAAGTATTCAACGCCTCATTAACAAAACTATTTATCCCAGTAATAAACAAAAGTAATAACAGATGATCAAAATTTAAATGCTCATTAAATTGGCAATGTTAACAATAACAAATCATAAGATTTAAAACAAGGTTAATCAAAACTTATACTTACTTTAGTTACTTTAGTACTTGTCATTTGATAAGGTTTTCAGTGATTCCACTTATATGATAAAAGAAATTACACATCTTACATGCTAAATATTGAACTATACTAATAG
>NW_011887461.1:0-40193 GCF_000313485.1 Hansenula ciferrii | reverse complement strand
GACGGCGGCTAAAAAATAAAGTTCAAAATATCAGCTATATATATTGTGAATAACAGCTTGGTAATATAATAATATCAATATTAATAAAGCGGTACGTCGTAATTTCAAAGCGGTATAAGTATTATAGATGTAATATAATCATAGACTCGTGATTAAGCCGGTATAAAGTTTTGATGAGTGTCTTAATTAGTTGAGCTCATTGACGTTGTGAATTGAATTCGTAGATCTAGGATTTTATCAAGTAATGATATATAAAGCTACATGTAATTCAATATTATTTGTAAAGATTAAACATGATCTTCATTATAGATTGACTTGATATGTTTGTTCAAGTTCATATCTATGAATCCAATCATGATCATTTATTTTAATCAAACATTAAAATTAAGTATATAAGTATATGCATAATTAATTATAACAATGTTCAAGCAAATTTAGAAAATAGTACTTCTGAAATATGTGAAAACAACAATATTGAATCATTAGTATATATAATTACCGGTGAAATAAAACCAAGCTTAGGTAAATTGAAACCCAGTACCAAATCTTTTAAGTAATCTGTTAACATTATAATCATTATAGGATTATAAGACGACAACATGTGATGAATTTTAATTATATTTATATATAAATAATTTCTCATATATTGATTTTCATTTGAAATTTGACAAAATTTGGCTTTGTGGTTGTCCTTAATGTACTTCTTTTAACACAGCGGCTAATTTGGCTGCAGAACTAGATACAAATTTTATATCAGCTATATACAATATTATATAGATTATAGATTAATATCACAGCGGTTAATGACAATATAATTGGAAATAAACAATCTGAGTATCATGAGTAATATACTATACATGAGCCGAGTTTTGATTATAATCTACATAATTTTTCAGGGATCTGAATTACACAAAGACGTAATAAGACGATAGTACTACAGATCTACAGATATTATTAACTCTAAAAGACTCAGTTGAATTTGAAAGTGGGTTAATATATGTAATATAAACTACTAATTAATCATTTAATTGTAATTGAAAAACTAGTAATGAATGATCTTTTTAAACAAGGACAATTGATTAATTACAATCAATATGATCCCAGTAGAATAGACCACTTTGTGTATATTGAAAGCTTATTCAGCTATATGCATGAACAATGTTGATTCTTACCTTTTAAATTGGAACGATGACTTTAATAAAAGAATATAAGATTCAAATCTAAGCTAACATATGATGATGCAAACAAACTCTTTGAGTTACGACTGTTCAAACAATGAACCTTTCTGAGTCAACACGATCCTCTTTTGGTACAATTGAACCACTAACACCAATCAACACATAATTCCAGTTGAACATAGGCAAATCATATGATTCAGAAACGATTTTCATGTTCAAATCTCTTTAGGTGATCAAACTACTTATAAGATCGTAAATGTTGTTGAATTTTTATTGAATATTCAAAATCTGGAGGGACCCGCGGGGTAAAATTTATGATCTCGGCCGCAAATTATCTTTATTTTAATTTTTGTATCGATAATTATAAAGCAAATATCTTTTCCAATTATATCAATAATCATTCAAGGATATATATCAAAATACAGCTGGTGATGTTTTAAATGGATATGATATGGGAAATCTAGTTAATCCATAATTCAAACTGATCTTTCAATAAGATTGACTGACAGTTATAAATTATTATTGGGTAATTGATTTGATTAAGAGTTTAAACAGTTGTTTGATCAATTAATCTTTTCAACTTCTCATCATAGGATTTTACAAATTTTTTAATCAAAGATAACATCACAGCATCAGAGACGTGACTAATTAATTGAAGTGACTATTGATTTTAATAGAGGATACAAATGAATTGGTATAGGAAATGATCAGGTATGGTATACTACAATAGTCATAATTCATAATATTACATCAACTAAATTTATCCTAGTGATTTTACACCCATAGAACATCTACAGGTATATGCAAAAGTGAAAAAATGATTCAAACATCTTAACTATGTAGGAGACTAGGTTTTTTTGGCTGGGAGGTCTCTGAATTTTGGCGGTGGAAGTCTGGCTGGGACTTCTCAAATTTGGAGGAAAAGCTCATCTACAGGTATATGCAAAAGTGAAAAAATGATTCAATCATATAGAATAAATGATCAAATTAAA
Source organism: Hansenula ciferrii (assembly GCF_000313485.1). NCBI lineage: Eukaryota > Fungi > Ascomycota > Saccharomycetes > Phaffomycetales > Wickerhamomycetaceae > Hansenula > Hansenula ciferrii. Next base: position 38,023 of record NW_011887461.1, on the reverse strand, counting down.
GATCAATATTAAAGATCCATACTAAAATCATTATTATATATTGAATATAATATTCCAAATTATAAACAAGGGTCTATAAGACATATTCATAATTATTGAACAACACAAAAATTTACAACCAAAAAAAAGATTAACATTTCACACACACAAATTTTTAAAGGAATCAATATTATCCGATCAAAATTTGAACCCCTGATCAATCAGAAATCAATGAAGTTGAAATGGCTCAATATATCACGACAAAAATTTTGAAGTATTTGATCATTAAACTATATCCTGTTGAGTATCATTCATTATAATTTATTATAATTCAAGTTTGGGAGTTTTTTGACCTTTTTATACAGAAATATTTTAATTTTCAATAATTTTACGTACACAAATACAATATTGATGGCGGTTAAATTAAAGTATCTATTATGAAATAACCGGATAAACACCTTTAGTTCATTAAATGGGTGTATATGAATTAGAGGTACAATTATGTAAGTATAATCATAGGTATGATTAGGATATTGAATATACAATCTATATTATATTATTAACAAAATTCAACTACAGTTGATGCTCTATAAAAGTTAAGATATATGATCTTCAATATAAATTGACTCAAAATCTCTTCAAGTCATATCTATAAATCTTATCAATCATTTATTTTATAATAATATCAATTAAATAACATCGAACATGATTAAACATTAACAGGACCATTAATAACAACCCCAAAAGTAAAAATATCATAATTAATGATATTGATAATTGGTAATATTAACAAATACTAGCCCTTATGAACTCAATCAATATCGACGAGTACGTTGACGCACTATCAACCCAAGGAAAAAACGGATCATAAGTCATCAAGCTCAATTAAATGGACAGCATATAAGTTTAAATTAAAAGTAAAATCCAAAAAGCATTTCAAAATATTTGCTTAACAAAACATCGAATCAAGCTAAACAAGAAATCTATATAAGCTTTAATGTTTGTCAAATGAAGATTTTGATACGTTTATATAGTTTTAAAACAGCTGGCGGCTATTATTAAAAGTAATTATTGTTTCAAAAATAAATTACACAAAAGCGTATTAGTTAAGGAGCTGTTTCTAAGATAATTATATAGCATTTCAAAGCCACGGCGGTAAAGCTTAGAATAATTAAAAGATCGATCGATAATTAATATATCTAAAAGTCTACAAGGTATAAAATTTGAAATGACGAAATGATCATTGTATATAAACTGATTTGATCATTAACAAAATCAAGTTTATACATAATCAAGTGTTTATTAAGTTATATATCCTAATCATATTACTCAATCAATACACGTTTGTGATAATTTGATAATATATAGGTGGATTAAACGTCAATATGTTAAATTCAATTGGTTATAAAAATTTGGGATAGGAAACCTGAAAAATAGCCCCGTTAGATCACTCATAATGGGATCAATTAATAGACTAATATTACTCAACGGATCAAATCCACATGAAACTAAACTCAGAAAGGTTGTCAAAATTCAAATATATATGGCAGATCAAATCATTTTAAAACAATAAAATTGGAGGATCTAGGTTGAAATTCAGATTGACCCTGGGGGCTTCAATGTATTTATATAGTTTTGAAACATGGCGGCTAATTTTAAAATTACATGTGTCGATCTAAGAGTAATTTAATTAACTATATTATTTTAGATGGATTATACGTACACAATATTAAACGGTAATAGTATACAGCTTTACAGGTTTTAGATCATCAATTCGATATTTATCAAAGCTAATCTACTATAAGAACCTATAGCTCAGGTCTACATATATGACACTTGTATTTGAAAAATTATAATGAATCTAGTATATTGAATTTGAATTGTAGATTATAAACAATATCAAAAACAATCTATATCTAGAAATCAACATCTATTATAGGTTTTTTAAAAACCCTTCAAGTGAAGATACACAACTGATCAGTAATTTGTAAAGAGTCATTAATTTGTATGACTTAATTAACTATATCAACCAAATTCATTTGTGATCCACTAATTCAAAATATAACCAGCGATTATATTTCAAAAACTAATATTAGCTGGCATAAAAATTTTGGCACTTAATTCACTTCCAGTGGCACAAATTACTTACCACAATAGGCGTATAATGATGACAGATTGGAACCAGCTTAGATCATAATCCAATAAAATTTATAAAGACTTATAACAGAAAAAGAGATCAATTGATAAAGGATACAAAATTAAGCTGATTAATTGCAAGCAAAAAAAAATTTCACAAAAACAATTTTATTATTCATTTTAATTCCATTAAATTTTTTGAGCAAACCATTTGAAGTTTTTTATTATATCACAGATGTGATTAGCCGCTACGTCTTCATAATTTGCTTGTAAAAAAAGAAAAAGAATGATCTTTCTATACAAGAACAATTGATTTATTACAATCAATATGATTCAGGTATATAAAATCACTAGCTTTGTATTGAATTATATATTCAAATATGTATGAACAACTTGTAAATGTATGTGAAGTTAATTCTTGACATTCAAATTGAAACTAATGCATATGAATAATTAATCCCGTACTCAAATTCTTCTATGCTTTTAAAAGGAACAAACTACACAAACAACGGTTAAATTTATAAATTTCAGACCAAAATTATAAATCTTAAAAAATATTCTTGCATACTACGCTTAATAAGGTTCCAGGACAGGTCTGGGTAGATTTGTCCAGATATTAAATTAAGCGCTCAGAAAATTTAGTACAAATGAAAATTGAAATCAAATTTTAGGACAAATTAATTAAATTGTAACTTCTATACATTAATCCATATAAAACAAATAATAGAACAACAAATATATAACCCAAACATAGCACATTAAGCAAGTAATATATGAAACATAAAGCACAAGAATATAAAAGCCATGTAGACAGCAAAAAAAAAACGTTCAAAATGGGTATTCAGTTAAATAAATGGGTATAATTAAAAAACAGTATGGATTGAAAGCATATAATTGAGTAGACTCAATCATGAAGGGTATTGTGCTATCAGATTTCTTGTAATTGATTCCAAGCCTTTATCAATCTATAAGTAAGCACCAATTCAACCTTAACTCTTTCAAAAATCATGAGGGCAATCATTAACACTTGAATTTGAATATGAAGTAAATTTGCAATCAATTGCAATAGCTCAGTTAGCAATTTTTTAATTAGCAGTTTGCATTTCAATGTTTAAGCATTTGACTGATCTAGCAATTTTTTAACTAGCAATTTGTAATTCAATGTTTAAGCATTTGATTCCAGCGATTTTTTAATTAGCAATTAATTTTTGCAAATTATTAATTAAGCAATTTTTGAAACAATTTTTGAAGCAATTCATTTATGCAATTATTTAAGCATTAATTTTTGAAATAATTCATTTATGCAATCATTTAAGCAATTTTAATTGAAGCAATTATTTAAGCTGCAATTTTTGAAGCAATTCATTTATGCAATTATTTAAGCAATTTTTGAAATAATTCATTTATGCAATTTTTGAAACAATTTTTGAAATAATTCATTTATGCAATCATTTAAGCAATTTTAATTGAAGCAATTCATTTATGCAATTATTTAAGCAATTTTTGAAATAATTCATTTATGCAATCATTTAAGCAATTTTAATTGAAGCAATTCATTTATGCAATCATTTAAGCAATTTTAATTGAAGCAATTTAGCAACTAAACAATATACTTCTCTTGATAAAGCGTTTCAAGCAGTTACCGCCGTGGTAAGTCATGTTCAAACTTCTATCATCCAATTATTTTAATAAATAAACTCTTTAAAATAAAGAAAAACTGAATCCACCAACAAAATGATACTGATAGGAATTGTAAGATGGATTTTATTGCCTAGCGCCCTGATAATGTATTGGATAATGAGCCTTAAATCTCATAAACTTGATGATAATCATGGTTGAACCTAACACAATATAATGATTAAGCCCTTCAATCCATAAAAAAGCAGTAATAATAAGCAGCTTCAGCTTCACTGAACCACCAGATGATCCAAGCACCAATATGAATGAAGCGCTCCATGGACCATGACCATGACCAAATTCCAATGATATTGATGATTACAAAAAGGGTTGGTAAAAGAAAGAAAGTAAATTTTCTTAAATCTTTTTTTATAGTATTCAAGAATATTTCGCGATAAACAGCTCAACACCATGATATTAATATTAGAATATTAACGTTTATTTTACGATATTATAATTTAGATCAATCAGAAGTACAATAGCTTAATGGATTATAGCATTATATAGGTTACCAAGTACACGCATGTGGGAGTCATGGATTGGTTGACATTAACATCTCGAAGTTAATTAAAGCATCTTGCATCATGAAAAGAAGATGGTTATCAGTCTGGAATTGAAACGCCAATGAAACTATTGAATTCCAATTAATTAGTTGAAACTCTGTTTTGATATCATCAGGACCAACTTTAGATTTAAAGCCCAATGCCATGTTAACTGGGTGATCTTCTATCATTTCCACTGTCAGATTTTGATCTTCAATTACTTCAATATCATTAATAACTGAAATTTATAAAGCAGCTTTTAAAACGATTTCACCATTTTTCTTGAATTGAATGAGTTTTTCAACTTGACCGAATTGCAAAACATATTCATCTGGTATATTATCATCAGTACTGGTTTTGGATTTGAAAGCAACAACTCCATTTCTCTTTGGCTTTTTTCTGAAATTTGAATTACCAAAATAAGCAGCTATCCGATTATTGATATCCACAGGATCATTTTGAGTAACAGTCATGTTGCTTATTGCCCAATTTTTATTTATGTCCATGGATCCTAATATTTCGACTGAAACTCTATGTCTTATGTTTAAATTTGAAGATAAAAAGCTGTCCCAGTAGTTTCTTGACAAGTTGAAATTTCTCAAGATCTTTGTTATTTCAGATTGCATTTCAGGCAATTCAAATTGTGAAGTAATGGGCTTTTTCTTATTTTCATGGGTACCAAAAATCTTATTTTCAGAAATTTCAATTGTTTCTTCAATGTTTAAATCTTGAAATGACTGTCTTTGTATGTTTTTGAAATTTTCATAATCATTTGGTTTGCGTCTTTTAAAATTATTCAAAAGACCATAAGAGTCTTTTTGAAACAAACGTTTCTGAATATTTGAGTTATTGACTTTTTCAATTATTTCAAATCTAGTTTTTGACTCAGTTAACCCTATTCTGGGAATTATAAATTCGTTATAGAATTTATCAATATCATTAATGTCATCATTTAATCTATGATCATCAAACAAATCAATGTCTTTTAATTTTGCAACTTTACCAACATATTCCTGTTCATAAACTGTATAAACGATATCAGATATGGTTTGCATAAGGATTTCTTTTTTGTTTGTTGATTTTATGATTGAACAACGGGAATCATTAGATGACTTTAATTGATTCATCTGCCTCTCAATACAATACCCACTAAACATAATTGGAGGTCCAAACATATGAACTGAATCATATAAATGACTAAGTGTATGTATATACATACTTTTCATAGATTTTAAAGTGTCATTTCCTTGATCGTCCCTAAACATTTCTGTATATGTTAAAATAAATGTTTCAACTTTAGTTTTTAGTACATTCAACATTGAATTTGTGATTTTTCTTGCAAATGCAATTTTCATAATAACTGTAAATGATCTAAACAAATCAATCAATTTGCTATTAATGTTGATATTTCCAGCATCATGACCTTCAACACAAAGTATTGAAGTAATTAAAATGAAGAGTGACATCAATTGTTCTGCCTTCAATCCTCCATTTTTATCTTTTGAACTAAATTTATTAATATCGTAAGGTTCTCCGAAAGCAAATGGGTAATTTTGCTTGTTCTTTTTGATATAATCTTCCAACATTGGCCTTGTATTTCCATCTAAACAATAATTGAGTGCTTGACCGTTAAGATCTTGCATATCAATCAATCCTTGATCTCTTGATAATAACATCCATAAAAGTTTCTGTGCAATATTTTCAATTAGGGCATGAACTAAATTCAATGTTACTGTGGAAATTGAACTAATTGCTGAACTGAAGGTCCAATATTTAGATTTTGAACTATAGCCTAGAACTTTTGATAATTTTGGATTTCTTGAAATAAGTTCAAATGCCATTTGTCTAAATTGGTTGTCCTTTACAACAGGTGGTTGCATTGTTAGCTCTTCACGGGTACACCAAGTTCCTTCATTTCTATCAATTTTATAGTTATTAATTGTTTCTTGTAAAAAGTTTTCATCATTCAAAACATTTTCCGTACCACGTTCAATAAAAACTGAAGTCAAATCCCTTGTTTCATTATGATTGTCTTTATGATGTAAACAACGATATTTGGTGCATGTTTTACAAGGCAGCCAACTTGAAGGTCCATTTGTGGACAATATCTTATCCAATGCAGCACTATCAGCGTTAACATTTATCAATTTAATGTATATTTTTTTGATTTCTTTTTCTCTCGAACCACCATTTATAACGTAAATACCTTTTGTATCACTTAGTGCTAGATCATCTAACAATGGCGTAACAAATGATGTGAAAGAACTTTGAGCATTTGGTAAAGTTGAATTCTTTATAATTGATGGTAAATTGCAACAACGTATAGGAAATTTATTTGATGAATCTTCGAGGTCTAAAACTCTCAAAGAGATTGGATAATATTGATTCTTGGAAATGGCAATTCCGTCAAATTCCAAGACGCAATTAACATGAACTTCTTCAGGTGAATAATGGAAAGAATCAGAATTTATATGTTCTTGGTCAAAAATTCCTGTTGTATATTCTTTTTTAACAAGCTTCAAATCTTGTATTAATTTTGATTCTTGAAAAGTGATAAGTTTTTGAGGTGAATCATGATTTGGTTCATAATTATCTATCTCTTTATTGATTAGTTCATGGCTTGTAATTATTTGTTTTGCAAACATGCTTGAGTTCAGAAACGCAAATGTGATATACAATCTTGGAGAAATGGTGAAGAAGTAATCAGATGTCATACCTGTATTTGTATAACCTTTCTTATTGATGGACCTTTGACATAAATTGCAAGTCCATTCCTTTTTAAAAAGATTTTCATTATATAAATCCATGTTGATATAGTCCGTTGTACTTTTGCAGTAAGGACATATATGGATTTTATATATTAAATTGAAATGTAACATTGTGTTAATTAGATTTTCTGAAAATCTTTCAATTGGTCTTTGTTCTTTATCATAATTTCCATTTAGTTTATTCAAAAATTCCTTTAAATACATGTCATTCAATTCTTCTAAATTGCAATTGTTGATATCTTCATCATTAACATTTGAATCTTCATAATTATTTGATTCTGTAATTAATTCTTCCAAATTAAAACCACTGGTTTTAAAATCTTTAACTGCTGATTTCCAAAATGGCTCTGTTCTACTTTTAGCTGAACAATCTATGAAATTAGAACCAGGTTTATCAAAAACACCTTTACCAGTAATAGAATCTAAAGAGTTCTGATAACTCCTTAATATGATCTCACTGGTTCTCTTTGTCATTTCCCCTGCTGTGTATAGACCTAAAATTAGGTTTTTAAACGCTTCTGTTGGGTCTTTAGTGATGTGTCTGATTTTTTTCATGAAAAAGTTATAGAAGACAAGGGGTGCTTCTTCAAACGAAACTTGCTTCATAAACTCTAGATCTTCATCATCATCATCATCATCATCTTCTTCTTCTTCTTCTTCTTCTTCTTCTTCTTCTTCTTCTTCTTCTTCTTCTTCTTCTAACGAATTATCATCAGCTTCAACCTCAGCTTCAGAATTCACATTTTGGGAAGATTCATTCAACTCTCTGTTTATATTGTCATCTTCATCAATTGGATGATCACCTCCAAAGATATCCCAGTCAATATCATTGTAATTCGATTCATTCATCTCTTGATCATTAGCTGCTTGATTCAAATTGTTCATTATTAATTGGAGATCATCTAACTTCTCTAGCATTACATCAATGAATAAATTTTTGATCAATTTTGGCATTTTTGGAGCCCTTCTTGAGTTTTTATTGTTATCATAACAATCCAAATCGAACTTTTGGAGCACTTCAGTGCGTTCTGGACCATTTTTAATATATGTTGAAAGAAACTGATCATTTATTTCTGATACAGATGATGTTATATTATTATCATTAATAGTTATGTTCATTAATCTGGTTATTCTTTTAAATATGTCTTCCAATTTAATTTCATCTCTATCAAGAACCTTTAGATTACAAGAATATTTTCTATATCCAGTGGCTTGACTAATAACCAAATACCTTTTATAATTGTTCTTTGAATTAACCTCATCTCTGATTCTAAAATCTGTATGATTATATGTGCTATTTTTCTTTGATTGTAAGAGATGCATGATTGGAATTTCACTTTTCTGTTTATATTCTTGAATTAGACTTTTTAATCTTTCTGGATATAGTTCATGATTAAAAATTAATTTAAACATTCTATTGATGTTATGTAAAAAGACATATGTTATTATGAAATTTGTGTTGTGGTGAATGTAATATTCAGGATCATCATGAAGCTGAGTTTCATACCTATTCAGCAGTGCAACTTCTTGATATTCAATACCGACATTAGCTTCAGATGTATAATTTGATCTCTTCTTCATTAAAAATATTATTTTGTGATGTTCTATGGTCATTTTGATAATATCTTGAATTATATCATCTGAAGTTAGTTCATTCATAAAATTTGATATAAAGTTTAACATATTGTAATTATTTGAACTTGAAATTTTACTGAAAACCAAAAAAGTACAAGTTGTTCTTAAAAAATTCTGTAATTAATTGGTTAGTATCAGTTATGATTATCATCATGACCTATATTCTAGATCTAGTCTAGTTATTAATTAAACTTTAATATATTGAACTCATATGCAATTTGATGATCTAATTAATTTATATTATAAATTATAATTATAGATCATTATATTAAGTTATAATAAGATCATTAATATAGTACGACACTCACAATTAAATAATCCACATGTCCTCTTGAGCATCTATTAGACTGTGGCAAGTTGAGTAATGCCATGATTGTTGAAGTTGAAATTGATTTAGTAAATGAAAATTCAATTGGTGCTTCATCCATCATCAAAGTGTTGGTGTCATTCTCATGATCTAGTAAACCAAGTACATCCTTCTGTGGATGGCAACTAGCCAAATCTATAACATCTTGATTGTAAAATGACATCTTAAGTGTATCAATGGGGGTTCTTATGTTTGAATATAAAGCGCTAACGAATCAATATTTTAATTAATATAAACAATAAACAATAACAATATTAAGTTATTATATAATCAAGTGACATAAATTACATAAGCCTAAGAACTTGAAAGCTTTTTCAAAAAAAAAATTTCTCTACCATTTTCCAAAAACCTACTAATTTGAAGATAGCTCTCTGGATTATGGTTCAAATCATCTGAAATCTGGTATATGGATGGCGTAGTACTGAAAAGATGTGATGCCGAAGTTAGAGTGTTCAACTCGTTTTCTATCTTGTGATAATTATATATTTCTCATTTGTCCTGATTTCCACAAGTCTTAAAAATTTGTCCGAAAATCCTTAACTATGGGAAAACATTAAACATCGATTTTCTTCAGAACTAGCGCTCCGATTTCTTAGAAAATTACACACCATATGTAATTTACTATCCTGATTCTGTGGTATTAATTTTGCAGTCAATTTCTATAAACTTCAGGTGGTAGCTTCAAGTATGCTATTTCAGGCCTGATTTCTGCGCGTATTTTAAAGTTTTACAATTCGAGACTTTAAATTCTACTAACAAAATTAAAGTTTTGAAAATCTTAACTAGCTGTAGGCCCTTATTTTTTGTATGGGAAAATTGGGGCTAACCGTTGTTTGTGCTAAAGTTGGAAATTATCATGTCTTTTCCATCATTACAAAAAATTAATATAAGTGAAGTAAATTCAGCAAAATTATTTTTTGCTAAACCACAATACCATTGTTATGTCTGATAATTCCAATTTGGTTCAACTCAAAAACAATTATAAACTGTCTAGCTTCAACCCGTTCACAAACCGACTCAATCAGTTTTGAAAACATTCATATTATATAAATTGTTGAATTAACTTTTTTAGTGAAGTAATTTTCATAAGAATCAAGGGATGGATGAGGGACCATGAGGGACCCGGGTAAATTTCTTAATAAGCCGGCGACGCTAGTAGTACCTGCTCGCGACCCTATCCATTAACATCTGGATAATTCATTTGATTAAGAGTTTAAACAGTTGTTTGATCAATTAATCTTTAATCCAATTATCTCAACTTTACATGGTTTTCAGTCAAAGTTACACATCACAGTATCACAGTGACTGATTTTTGAAATGAGAATATTGGTTTCAATTAAAAGGATGCAAATGATTTGATATAGAAAAAAAGTATTGAGGTTTACATACATTCAATCGCTATAATATTACATTCATATAACATCTACAAATAACACAATTAAAAGTGAAAAAAATGACTCAAACGTATAGAACAAATGATCGAATTAAAGATCAATATAGAAATCCATACTCAAATCATTATTATATATTGAATATAATATTCCAAATTATAAACAAGCTAGGGGTCTATAAGACATATTCATAATGATTGTTAACAATATCATATACAGAAATTAAGAACAAAAACCAAAACAAGGTTCAAACAAATATTAAAAAAATATCAACCACGATTTAAATTTATTTTAAACCGGCCCATCAATCAAATATCAATTAGCTGACGAAATGGATATATTCATCATGACCACTATATCACAATTTATGGAAAATATTAAACTATATGTTGGTTAATTTATTATATTAATTTTGGGAATTTTTGACTTTAGCTTTTTACACAGAATTTTAATTTTCAATATTTTGACGTACACAAATACATATATTGACGGCGGTTAAGTTGAAATATTATCAATTAATATGAAATAACCGTATGATCACATTAGTTAACATTCAATGAGTGTATATAAATTAGAGGTACAATGTATGTATAATCATAGGCATGATTAAGATACTGAATATAAAATCTATAATAATATTATGAATAAGATTTATACTACAATTGATGTTTTATAAAAGTCAAGATATATGATCTTCAATATAGATTGACTCAAAATCTCTTCAAGCTGTCATATATTTATAAATCTGATCAATTATTATATACTTTAATTTAAATCAACATTAAACATAAATATTAAACATAATTAGGCTAATGACGTCAATCTCAAATATGAAAATTATTTATAGAAAGGTTAGTAATTATCGAGCTCCTCGTGAAACTAATTCAATAGAGATTGCATGTTGATAAACTTGAAAATAAGGAACTTTGATGTTATATCGAGAAGATTAAATAAAAAAATCCATGTATAATTGAAAACTGAGAGATATCAAGCTGTATTTATATATGGAAATTAAGTCTTAAACTTGAAAGCTGGTTAATTTTGGTTTTGTGGTTAACTAATAATCTTTATAGCTGTACAGAAGCTTCTATATAGTTTTAAACCCCAGCGGCTAATATTGAATCTGATTCTTGTAAATGGATTACACAAAATCGATTCTCCATTATATCGAATTATCGGATCTATAGGAAAGACGTCTACAATTGATATTTGTTTTATTGAGATTGGAAAGTGATCTATAAGTATTAATATAGTGATTAATATTAACGGCTACAGCTATATAGAATTTGATTGAAAAAAAGGTAAATAATGATCCTTCTATACAAGAACAATTGATTAATTACAATCAATATGATTCAAGTATATAAGATCACTTTGTGTATTGAAATTTATATTCAAAAATGTATGAGCAACTTGTAAATGTATGTGAAGTTGATTCTTGACATTCAAGTTAAAACAAAGGCATATGATAAATATTGAGTTCAGTGGAATTAGAATTTTCTACTCTAATTATGGTCCACGGAAAAGTCACTCTAGGGAAAGCATTTCTAAATTAAAAATTTAGTTAGATGTGCAACCTTAATAGCTTCATGTTTTGCTGTAGCTAATAAAGAAACTTTCTTCATACGTCAAATCAAGGGATGCGGGATGGGTGACCCGGGTAAATTTTTTAATTAATTAATATTAATATTATTACTAGTAGGTACTAGTACCTAAATAAGCTGCTGCTACTGCTGCCGGCTCGCGACCTGTTATGATTATCTATGATATGAATCAAGTATAGACCTAAAATTCAAACTGATCTTTTGGGTAAGACAGGTTACAAATCACAATTATGTACTCATTAATATTTGGACAATGCATTTAAACATCAAGAGCTTAAACAGTAGTTTGATCAGTTAATGTTTTCTATTATCTAGTGGTGTGGTGTTCTTACACAACATCTTCAATCCTTCAATTAAAGGTATCATAACAACATCAGTGTGGTTGATTTTTAAAAGCTTATTGACATCAATAAAATATTTATTGATTGATATAGAAAGGATATTAGGTCTATCACAATGAAAAATCATAATATATTACATTACCAAAGTTTATGCTATTGACTTTACAACTGCTACAAGATCTACAAATATCACAACATTTTGATAAACATGAATCAACGTGTGAAGATCAAATGATCAAATTAAAGATCAGTATAGAAAGCCATACCAAGATGACGATCATTTATTCAGTGAATTGAAATACTACAATTGATGATTCATAAAAGTTGAATAAGATTTTCAATATAGATTGACTTAAAATTGGATTCCAAGTCAAATCTATAAATACAATTCAATCATCTATTTATAATGAAATTATATTAAACAGTAATTGGAGGTCCTAATTAACACCAAAACTTGTATAAACTTATAGCTTATTTCAATAATATATTCCAACTAGGTGTACGACCCGCATTAAAAGTCCATGATGATGCCACGTTCAGGTGTAGAAGGTCAAGTAGGTCCATGATAATGGTGAAGCACCAAGAGACAAATCCAATATATAGCTGAAAATGATGATAATACTTAATTACAAAATAGCTGATCCCTCCAATTCATAAAATGAAATCAGATTCTTAATCTAGGTACTTATAATGTATATAAATTCTTTCATCTGTGAAAACTTTCAAAAAATTGGCTTTGTGGACGTTGGCCTTTATATACAACTGGTGTTTTGGTACGTAGCGGTTAATTTGGTTTAGTCGATACATTATTAATTGGAAATCGAACCTAGTCACAGCGGTTAATGGAATTATAGGTATCCACGTAAGAATATAGCTATTGTTTAACTATATAGAACAGTTCAAGTTGTGCTTATAATACCTACGTACTCAACAAATCAATATTAAAATGAAGAATGATCTTTGAAAATAGATCGAATTGTAGTGAACAAAACAATATCTATAATCTGATCAACATTTATTGAACTATATCAACTTTCATTAGTAACACTATAATAATAATAATATGATCAAAATTGATCAAATGCATAAAATAAAGTATTTGAAAACGATCATGGTTCATCATTAAGTTAACTTATAGATCAGCTGACGGATCCAAATTACTGCTGCATTAATAATTGAATTATATTATATTGAATAAATTTGAGAGGGCGTATATCATATAATTGACAAAGATTTGACAGTACTAGTTTAAACATTCATCGATATTGAAAATTATATTAACCGTAAACCAATTTGTTATTATTAAATGGATATATTAAGAATAGAATTAAATGAAAAATTGATCAGGGTTTTTTATCATTTATATAGTTTTCAAATATAATTTCGACACAGCGGCTAATGATCACGACGTCGAGTATATAGTTAATTATATCAGGGCCGGCCTTCTAACCAAATATAAGCTAATAGCTACAGTCAAAACAATTGATAAAATAGAAACATGATTCTTAATAAAGAACATTAATCAGATCCAGATAAAGATCTTCAAAATGGTTCATTCATAAATAATCAATCTGTATATTAATTATAGCTTTTAGACATCACGATCTTAATAAACAATCGATAGAACTCATAAACAAGAGTAGAATTTGTAACATCGTAAGTTCAATAGATCAAGTGATATAATTAGCAAATCAATTAAAAAGACCAGACAATTAAACGTTATGTCAAAAAAAATTGTCTAATTAATATAGGCAACTGCAAAACAATAATAAACTGCATCACTGATGTTGTTCATCGAGATTAAGTACTAGAAACTAGTATAAGTAATATTTGCAAAACTAATAATATTTATATATATAATAGGATTAAACTAATTAATTGAGGATTTATTGAAGTTTATATAGAAATTTTTTAAGGGGGGCATGGATCTTCTAGTACTATTTCGGTAATAACTGGATCAAGAAATTACCTTGTTAAATGTAACTCAAATTTCAGGGACTTTAATGAAATCTAAATACTAGTATATAAGTATTGCTGGAGAATCATTTCAACTCGTTGTTCCCATATATTTGCATGTATAAGGTCGAGATGATGGATCACAGAATGAGTTACAAGAATATTTACTAAAGAAAGATCTACTATATTCTTCAAGATCTAAGATAATTGATCAAATGATAAATACGAATAACTTTTAATTCATGTATCAACTGACTTGATCATTTACAATTAATTAATTAAATATTGTTTATACCATGTGTTGTCTACAGGATATAGCCAATTTCAAAAAGGATAAAGATCTAGTGTATAAAACTTGAATTGTAAGTTAAACAATATCAAAAACGATCTATACCTAAATCGACATTTATTAATATATTCAACCTTGTATAAATGAAACTGTGATAACTAAATCAGTATTTCAAGCAAATATTAAGTATATGACTTTCCATCACCAGGTACATATATGATGAACTAACTCAAATGTAGAGTAGACTTAGTGATATATTCGAGATAACAGAATTAGTTAAACTGAACACTATAAGCATCACTTCCAAAATATAATTATAATTGTTATTCCATAAGCTTTGATAAGACCAAGAATCACAAACTCATGAGCAATTGCACTTGATTTGGTCTTTCTTTAAAAATTTAAGGATCTTTGGTTGTTTATATATATATTTATTTTTCAAAGGGGTAAATTAAAGTTTGTATTATAATTGCGCAGATCACATGTAGCTACTTTATATAATTAATTCTGAAAAAGGAAATTCATGATCTTTCCATACAAGAACAATTGATTAATTACAATCAATATGATTCAAGTATAATAGACCACTTTGTGTATTGGATATTATATTCAAATTTGCTAATTGAACAACTTGCAAATGTAAATATAACCCCTTTATTGATAGTATATATCATGGACTAGTCTTAACTGATGATATTTGACTTCATTTGGTTTATTTATCATTTTTAATCTTATAATTTTTTAAATTTTTTTGGTAATTTTTAATAAATTATACTATCAAATGGAACAACTCAAGCTGATAATTAAAAAGATATAAATGTAACGATTTAAATCATTAAACAGTCATAATGATCAACATTAGCTAAAAAACGTTAATATTTTGATTCTTGCCTAATTGAAATACATCTGCAATAAAAGCATAATAATCCAAAAGTTTAAGAGGAACAAATTAACAATGAATGCAATAACTTTTGTGAGTATAGGCTGTTCAAATCACGCTCATTGAAGGATAATAATTATACTCATTAAGCACGTTTCAACTTTGTACATAATCGGTGATGAATTGTTGAATCTTTTATTATCTTTTTTTTAAATGCCCGATCGCGGGTAATTTTTTGATCACCCGCGCGCTGCCGGGAATTTTATATTGGGTATATTTGTAATTTTTGAGAATAGATCAATCATGTTTTCGAATACCTAATATTAATAGTAACCCAACATAAATACTATAATACAATCGACAAATTCATGATGGTTCAAGTTAATATTGTATGAACAAGCTATAGCAATTCCAAACTTTTGATTACCTTCCATAATTAGACTGGCTACAATTATATGTTAATCATTGATGTTTGGGTTATAATTGATTTGAATAAGGGTTCAAACAGCAGTTTGATCAATTAATGTTTTCAGTTTATCTACCCTTTTTGTGTGGTTTTTATACATGACTTTCAACTAAAGGTATCATAATAGCATCACTGTGGCTAATTTTGAAATGATTATTGAATTCAATAGAAGATATGAATGGATCGCTATATGGAAGGTCAGATAAGGAATTCAAAAAACCAATCATTCCATCATTATAATATTACATCAACCAAGTTTATTCTATTGATTTTTTACACTCATAGAGCATCTACAAATATCACAATCAAAAGTTAAAAATGATTCAATAAGTATAGATCAAATGATCAAATTAAAGATCAATATAAACCATATACCAAAATCATCATTTATTTAATTAATTGAAATCATAATTTATATAATTATAACATAAGATAATTTATTAATTAACAATATCATACATGCCATAGAATATCAACCAATATTTCACGTTAACAGTAGTACCAAGAACCCAGAAAAAGACCAAGGGGATAAAAAGATTTATCAAAGAAAAGAGAGCTATATAATGGCTCAATTGTTACAGATCAATTCTATCGAAGGAAGTAATATGAAATGTTTGGTGAATATTAATGATATTATCCTTTATAATTTTTATAATTTTTATAATTTGATGTACACAAATACATATAATTGACGGCGGCTAAATGAAGAATTGAAATCTAATACAATTTTAATGGTATAATGCCGATAAAGATCCCAATATATAATCAATAATATAGATGTGTTAAATATGAATGAGATCTATAATTAATAAGATTATGTGCAGCTACAATTGATGATTTGTAAAAGTTAAAGATGATCTTTAATATAGATTGACTTGATGTTTCTTCAAGCTCACATCCATATCCTTAATCAATCATTTATTGTAGTTTAAGCATTAGACATTTGGACTTCATAAAAACTTGTAATATAACGTCCCAATTGTACAAATCCAATCTTTATGTATACTATAGGTATTTTAATTTAAACACAAAAAACTTAATGGAAAACGAAAGGTATACAGAAGAGTTGGAAAATTTTGAGATCCGGAGTTGTATTTGTACTTAATTGTACAATCAATTAAAAACAATCTAAATGAACGATTGGAAAATCCTAGAACTTGTTAAAATCAATTTAATTGTATCGAAGTGTCTCAATTATATATAAAATTTTCATTTGAAATGTTAAAAGTGATTTTGTGGCTGATTTTATAAGCTAGTTTTGGTACACAGCGGCTAATTTTACAAGGTTATCAGTACTTAAGATATAAGATATACAACTTCTACAATTAAACTAATAAAATGGAAACATGATAATTGTATAATGAACATTAATCAAATCCAATAAAGATCCTTCAGCTAATGATTCATTTATAAATAATCATTAATGTGTAGATTTGAGTATATAACTTTTAATCATGATAACCAAACAATCATTGTAGCTTAAAGTTATATGTTAAGACATAGGGATCACTATCAATATTGTTCAAGTATTAGTTAACTTATAAAGTATACTGCAACTAACCATTAAAAAAACTCGCACGTCAGAATGTAATTCACAATATTTATTGAGATCAAGTAGTTCCAAAATATTTAGGTGATCTTTAAATAAAAACAAAGCGATCGTTAAAATTAATTAATTTGAAAATCAGGAATATATTGTAATATTTATATTAACTTTTTGAAGGCCAGGTGGGGTGAATTAATAGTACACTAATTATATAGCGGCTAAATTAGAATTAAACAATAACGTCATATAGCAATTAAGAAATACTGTGATTATATCAAGTATTAATGATGATGATCTGTAAAACTATACATGTAGTTAATTACAATATTAAATAACATCATAAATCAAAAAAATCAAATTGATCTAGTATATAGAATGTTTTGTAGCTTTAAACAAAAACAGAATTCTATATATTCAATCAACGTCATTTATTATAATTATCATAAGATTATTTATTGATGAATGAAATCAAGATAAATAAATCCCAACTAGTAATAATTTGAATTGGAACTTCAATGAATCACAAATAAAATCAGATAATATAATAACCAATAATCGACATGATCTGAATGGTTGAATGTAGTTTTTAATGCAATCACGAATGGTTTTAATTAGCTGAATATGGATAATTAATAAAGTTAATTGCTGTAGTCAATCATAGTCAAAGTAATCAACCAGAAACATAAATGAAAAATACAAGAGTCAAATGAAAGGATGATCAGAAGATAAAAAATCAACTAGGCGCTACTGAAAAGTTCCATTTATAAAATTTTGAAATTTTTTGGCGCGGGATCTCCATAGGGGGCTCAATTAGCTGTGAAAATTAAGGATCGGGTGCTATCTTGTTGACCAGGAAAATCATATGGATCTGTAAACTATTGATATATTTGGGAAACTCAATGAACAAAGTTCAATAGGATGATCAGTCACCACATATAGCACGTTTGATAAATCAATACTTTCAATTATCTAAATTCAGTTGGTAACGTTATAGCATCACCTTAGCTAATTTTGAATTATTATTGATTTGAAGAGAAGATGAATTAATTGGCATATATGAAAAGATTTAATATCAAATATACATACACTCAATCAACAAAATATTACATCAACTAAGTTATATGGTACTACATTCACAATGAAACTACAAATTATATTTTAAAATTGAGAAATGATTTAATGGATAGATCAAATGATCAAACTAGAT
Source organism: Hansenula ciferrii (assembly GCF_000313485.1). Classification (NCBI taxonomy): domain Eukaryota; kingdom Fungi; phylum Ascomycota; class Saccharomycetes; order Phaffomycetales; family Wickerhamomycetaceae; genus Hansenula; species Hansenula ciferrii. The sequence goes on along the minus strand of NW_011887461.1, from coordinate 19,239 downwards.
CAATTCAAAATCATACCAAAATCATTATTTATTAATTTAATTGTATTGAAATCTTGTTATATAAGTATGTAATTATAATGAATAAAAGTCCATACAATTCCACAATTGCATAAATATAATTTATATTGGTTAAAAAAATTCAAAAGGATGGATATTGCATACGTACAAAACTCATTGAACAAAAATTTACCATTTCCCATAGAACTAATGAAATAAACATCAACATGTCCACATATAAGAATATAAATACCGATATTAATGTTTATATTGAGATCAATAGATCTATTGGAAAGCATATATATGGGGGTTTTGACGTTTTATATAATTTTTATTAATTACTAATAATTTGATGTACACAAATACAAACGATGGCGGTTAATTGAAGTTGAAATATCGTTATAATTTGGTACCACAATTAGGATAATTTCATAGTACAACAGTTGAAAATCAGCGGTAGATGTGATATAATCATAACGTAAAGTGTCTTCTACTGATATAGAATAGTTAGTTAAAGTCAGTTATAATAACCATGAACTGTAAGTTGAGCGTAGATCTATATCATGATTTATTATTGTTTCTACAATCAATGAAATATCTGTTGAAGACAAAGATGATCTTCAATATATAGATTGACTTGAAGCTTAATATTCAAGATCATATCTATAAATTCAATCAATCATTTATTTAATTAAACATTAGACATTTGGTTTTCATCCATGAGATTTTATAATTAATATAACCAAAATGCAGAAATCTAATCTTTGTTAATAGTTATAATTCACTTAAATTAATTGGAGAATGGCGCTTCAGCTCATATAGAGGGAAATAGATCTAATCAAAACTTTAATGATCTGGGAGAAAATCACATATAATATTATTCGATTCTAGTTTGAACAAATCATAAAGTATAACTAATTTCCAGTACGGGAGATCTCATGTATTTATATATAAATTTTCATTAACGCGCGTTAAAATTATTGATTTTGTGTAAGCTGTTTGTTTTACACAGCGGCTAATTCTATAAGTAAACAATGATACATTAATATAAGTATGGTAATTAATCACAGCGGTCAATGAAATCAGGTATCGTACATGATATAAGAGTAAAACCAAAGATCAGAAGTTTGATTGTAATCTACAATATATAATTGAATTCAATGTCAAAATTAAATATGATCCTTATATAGATTGAATTGTAGTGTGAACAAAAACAAATATCGATCTATAAGTTGATCAACGTTTATTGAGTTGTATATAGTTCATGATGATTATATTATCAACTGATTTCCAATTGAATATGAATCAATCAGTATTTTATAAAACATGAATTATACGTATAATGATACATGTTGGGTCCATTAATCATGAGAAAAAACAACTCTTTACCTATAAAAAACCTATTTGACCAAACGTGTAATACATTGATGGTTGAAGGGTTAAATAATGAATATGATCAGGTTAACCTACCACAAAAACACGAGATGTAAGTAAAAGATGAAAGACGAGATGAAGGTTGTTAAAATTTATCATATATTGATGCATTAAAATCTTGATCGGATATTCAAACTAAGGATCCTGTATGGTCTAAATAGAATTTCAAAAAATTCAATTTCTAGGGGGGCTAACGTAACGTACGCGATAAGTATATTGAACCGAAAATTAACAATTGTATATCAAATTAGTCTACAATTATTCAATAATTGATCATAAAACTGAAACATGATACGTTTATAATGAACATTAAGATCAACAAAAGACCCTTATAATGATTCATTTATAAATAATCAATGTGTATATTAAGTTTATAGCTTTCAATCATAATAATCTGAATAAACAATCATTACGTCGCAGCTCAAATCTATCAGTAATCAATGAGTATATAGAAGATCCGAGAAACATACTTTGACGTTCCATAGTATACTAATTTAATAATGATGAAGGATGGTTGACCATAAAAAGAAGCAAATTATAGATCAATTAAACATATTTTAATATGGTTGTCCTATGTTGGTGACTTTAAACTTTGTAAATAGATCTAGCTAAATCTCATTTGAGATACTTGGAGGATGTTTTGAGATCTTTATATAAATTTTTTATCTGAAGTGGGGTGAAATAAGTAAAATTTAAGTATAGTTTAAATTAAGGACTATAAAGCTCAATCAGATCAATTATATGTTGGTATTTAGCTGATAATTATCTATACTAAGATCTATAGATTACGATTGAACAACAACATCTTTATATCAAAAATAAGATTGATCACGTATATAGAATGGTTTGTAGCTTTAAACAAAAACAGAATATTTCTATACATCCAACCAACGTTGATTATAATTCATAAAGAATTGATTGATGATATCATGTAGTGATTACTTTAATCAACTAGATTCCTAGTGTTAAACTCATCAACCATATATAGTTCTTATATGAATTTGTTTTGAAAGATTCTTATAATGTATAAGATGCACTCTTGATTTCCAAGAAGAAGTTAGTATTGTTTAATAGATCATTATACTTAAAGCAGCCCAAATTAAGACATAGAAACAGGATCAAAGATAATAAGATAATCAACAAGTTAACAGCTAACAAGATAATATGTTATCATGTTAATATAGATATTTAGATCAAAATTATAAGGGGGATCTTGAAAGATTTATACATTTTTTTCAATATTCGCGGTAAATTTCGGGTCGATATAATTTTTAATAAAGGATATGCAGATTTTCCTATTTCTAATACACATATTGTTCATATCTTCATAAAAGTATAGGTAACGTTTAAGTGCTTCACAAAACATTGAACATGCAGATTTAACAAATGTGGTGATGTTTTTGGTTTTTGTCTTTGTCAAGAGGTCAATTTCACTAGGTTTTGTATTTCCCATTATTCAAACCAAACATGCACATATAATATTGAACATGGAATGATAACTGTATGCTCAGAAAGCTATAGGGCTATAGATCAAAGAGAAATTGATAGTGTTGTCTTTAAATATCTGCTGAAATGATTTGTTTTGACAAAATTCTTAACCTGCTTAGTACTCCCGTGGAAGCATTTCCTGGTGTTATGCTACTTGAACAAACAATTTGAAGGTCTCAATTCACTTGAATATCCACTGAACACAAATAACAGATTTGAGGTTGATAAAACTTTATACATACTACGGTGATAATCATGGATGTTAATTTGATCTATAGTCCTAATCATTATATGCTACAATATTAGTTATGATTTATAAAAGTTAAAGATGATTTTCAATATAGATTCACTTAAAGTTTCTTCAAGTTCATATATCTATAAATCCAATCAATCATTTATTCAATTTAAACATTAGACATTTGGAAAATTTATCTATAGGACTTTTTAACCAAAATGTAGATGATATCTAATCTTTATGTATAGTACTATACATGGTCATGATATTAAACTGATAAATTATAAAACTATCCTAAAGTTACTGATTAGTATCTTCATTTTTACCACCATTGGATTTCCCTTCAAATGTATTAATCGAGATAGAACGGATCGAATGAAATTAAGATTTAAGAAAACTATAGTATTGCAAACGGATCGTACAAATCTTTTATATAATAAACTTCATTTGAAATTTTAAACTTTTGACTTTGTGGTTGACTTTGTAAAAACTAGCTATGGTACACCTAGCGGCTAATTCGTATATTGCATGACTTAATTAATCACAGCGCTTAATTCAAATTTACTATACTAGTTCTCTATACTTGAAGTTATTATACCTATATATGAATTTATAGAACAGAACAGAGGATGTGGTATCTACAATCTACAATATTGAAAGCAATATATATCAAAATGGAAATTGATCTTTTTATAGAAATTGAATTGTAGCTGGGAACAAGAACAAAATCTATAAGTTTTGATCAACATTTATTGAATTGAATGCAATGATCAGTATCAACAAAGTTCATTGAATAATCATTAACTTAATCAAAAAACTTAACGATGACTGTATCTCAAAGATTTAAAACGTCAGCAGTACCTGAACTGTTCTGAAAAACATTATTGTAGAGAAACAAGAAAAGATCTGAACCTTTTTACATTAATAACTTTTTCAAAATAGATCAAAAACATATTCAAAATTAACCTGGTTGAGCTTGACTTCACCGCCACTCAATTAATAATGAGTTAAAAAGATCAATAACATCAATGATCGAAAGGTCCTTTAAATATAAGAACCTATTTTTCAATCATCTCATAACACCAAACAACACACTAGAAAAGTTCAGATATATCAAATTGAAATTTAAGAAAATTAAGGATTTTTCGCAGTTTAAATATGAATTTCATGGCGGCGCTAACTTAAACAAAGTAGTGTACTGTAATTAATAGCTTAGAAAAGGTAGTTTGTAAAAGGGATCAGATAAGCTGTTCTACAATCAAACAATTGAAAAGATGTAAACATGATTCTTAGTATAATGAACATTAATCAAATCCAACAAAGACTCTTCTAATGGTTCATTCATAAGTAATCAATATGTATATTAAGTTTATAACATGTAATCAAGATCTGAGTAAACAATCATTGTAACTAATTCATGAAAACTGAATTAACGATTAAATTTCAATAACCCAAGAGAATTTCATACAAATTCTAGTAAATCGTTCAAGATTAAAGGCTGCAACAAAGAATTGTACGTTGATCATATCACCATCGAACATAGCAGAAACCATTATCAACTATAATTAACAAAGAAATGTATTGCCAATATACCGCTTGTAGATACTTAGACATATTCAAGCTTATATATAAGTATATCTCTATTTCTAAAATTCTGTAATTGAGGACTTTATGAGATCTTTATATAGATTTTCTAGTGAAGTGGGGTGAAATAATTAGAATGGAGGCGCGTTATAATAAAAGCTTAATCGGATCAAATCTAGAGTCTATAAGAATACCATTATATACCATGTGCTAGATAAACATGTACTAGGATAAGATACGTCATATGTTACAATTGGAATCATTATCACGAAAATATAATTGATATTCTTGTTAATATATATAGTCTATTATTATAATTAATTGACGTATAGTTCAAACAAAAATTACAGAATCATATATACGCTAGAGTTATCATTTATATTAAAGATATAATAAAGTTTTATTGATCTGAAATATAAGTTAAATTATTGATTTTGTGTAAGTGTAATTTAACGTGTTTCACCGTACAGCGGCTAACTCGATTTAATGATATGGTAATTGATCACAGCGGTTAACTTGAATTAGTTATTAAATATTATATATTATAATTAAGTGGTCAATACTAACCAAAGATCAGAAGTTTTATTGTGATCTTGTCTACATATAGTTTAACAAAATATCAAAATGAGAAATAATCTTCATATAGATTGAATTGTAGCTTGTGAACAAAAACAATATCTATAACGTTGATCAACATTTATTGAATTATATATAATTCATGATGATTAATATCAACAGAATTTCCAATTGAATGACTCAATCAATATCTAATAATGAACTATACTTAAGCTCAACATTTGGAACGTCTATCAATCAAAAATGAACAACAACCTAAATTTATAAAATGAACGCATTCAACCAAGCTCATATCATCTTGTTGGTCCGGTTAAAACATGGTGTGTGTACTTAGCCAAAGCACTAATAATGTGATCAAAAAGCACGAGATGTAAGTAACAGATGAATTAGAAACAAAGTTCGGTATGGTATTGGTTAATTGAAGTTTTGAGGAAAAGTAAGGATTCTGTAGGGTTTAAATAGATTTTCAAATTTATTTTCAGGGCGGCTAATTCACGGGTTAATAGTAAACCGAAGATTAACAAGCTGTATATAAGTTCTACAATTAAACAACTGATTAAATGGAAACATGATAATTGTATAATGAACATTATGATCAAATGAGATCTCTCTAATGATTCATTTATAAATAATCAATGTACGTATATTAAGTTAATTATAAATCCTAATTTGATGAATGAACAATCATTATCTGTAACTCAAATCCAACGAAAGTCATCTAATGAATGTATTCAATGCTTCTGCAGTAGAATCATGAAATCAGTTTCAAGTTATACACAACACTCTTAGTACAAAATTGAAGCTGTGGCTTGATTATCAGAATGTATTTGTTTAAAGTATTTGGATTATTCTTCAATAGATCACAATATGGTTAAAAATTCATGTTATATAGTATCTGGAACTCAGAGAGAATTTTAAATTGTACCGGATTTTTTGAGATCTTTATATAGTTTTTTTTGTAAGTGGGGTGATTAAATTAAGGTTGGCGTCTATAAAGCTTAAACGGTTCAAATTATATTATAGATAATGATCTAGTACCAAGATGGATTACAATTTAAACCATTATCAAAGATATAATTGATCTTGTATATAGAATGTTTTGTAGGTTTAAACAAAAACAGAATCCTATATATTCAATCAACATTTATTATTATAATACACTTGTAAACTAGAATGATCACAAACCATAGTGATCATATAATCAATTCATTAATTTCAATCATATAATAGTATGGAGAAAACTACCAGTTGGTGAGTATGAAAGCCCTTTGTTGCATAATGTTGATTGGATATTAATGAATATCTTGAAGAATTTCTTAACGACTGATCTTTGCTCAAGACTTACTTGAAGCTGTCAAAGATGATCAACGATTAGCCATTTCACCTGCGTTCTTAGTATCAGATAAACACAACACTTAGAGTCCGGTCAAGGATTTTAGAAATATCAACCCATTGATGCTGTTCAGAATTCAGTGAACGTCGAAACAAAGATCATTGCCGGTATATTTTTTTTTTAAAACTCGCGAACTAAAGGGGCGATCACAGGATGACAGTACACAGTAACACAACTAATTAATCAATGTGATGGTAGATTATATATGTAACTAGTAGTGATTGTAAATAATATTGATAAAATTGGTCTTAATGTATAAGTAGAGTTATATAGACTAATTATATTGGATATATTCAAGCTACATTACGTCTGTATTATTGAAAAAAAAGATTTAATGAAAATGTATTAATATAGAATAATCTAACATGTATGAAAACATCTGATAATCATCTATAAGAAACAAATTATTCATGTTGATTTGATTTGTGGTTTTAATCAATGCTGATATCAACAATATATGATATCTTTAATCAATGTGATATACCACATACCACATATATTATTTCATTTGAATTAAAGCATTGTATAAAGTTAATTATATCAATATATTCAGCTTATTAGACAAAGAACTGAGGTTCATAAAAATAGATCAACACACGTCGTCACCTCGATAATTTATTCATCCCAAATATAAAATAATAGTAGGTCTTCCAGAACTATCAAGTTTCATAATATTCGAATAGTTTATACAAGAGAGATCAGGAAAATTCTAAAAAATTATGAATATTTTTATTTTATACGAAGTCGGAATTGTTTCATTCCAGGCACGTGAAATTCACATGACAAAATTTCTAACCCTCGAATTTCATAAAAATCACCAAATTGTCAAAAGAATCTCAAAGTTACACGTCTCTTTAAAAGATATGGTATAAGTTAGGTATAGCTTAAGATTCCAATTGAACATTTTCTCAAATAATGCAATTCCAATCTTTAATATCATTCATCATATTAGCTGTGCTGGGTTCAGCTTATCAAATCTCAAATGGATTAACTAAATATAATAATAAAGAATTAACATTTTCCCAAAATGAACCATCATTAGAATCAATTATCTTGAATGAAACAAATTCCAAGGTTGAATTAAATTTCCAAATCTTAGGTAATGAACAACCTGAACAACTTTCAATTAGATTGAAAAACTCAGAAAATGTTGAAACTTCATATAAACCAATTTTAAAATCAATTGGAGATGGGAAATTTAATGCAAAATTATTGATTTCATTTGATTCATTACCTTCATTATTTCAAATTTCTTCAAAATTATCAATTGATCTTTTGGTTGGTAGTCGTAAAGACTCTAATCCAATTTTTTCCAAGATTGGTGATATTGAATTAACAAATGAATTAATTTCTAAAAATTTTGGTAATTATGAAAAACCTCAAAGATTTGAATCATTACCTGAAATTAATCATATTTTCCAACAACCTCCAAAAACAGTTAATCCTCAAATTGCATTAACTTTCAGTACAGGTTCTATTTTAGTCCTTGGTGGATTGATTTTAGTTTGGGGTGGTCAAGGTTTAATCAATTTTAAAAATTTCCCATCAGGTTTAGATTTAATTTATTCCATAGTTTTCATTGGATTAATTTCAAGTTTTGAAATTGTTTTTTTCCAATATTATTATGGTTCAACAATTTTTCAAACTATTGGTAAATCAACAATTTTATTAGGTCCAACTTTATTTTTTGGTTCAAAAGTTTTAAATTATGTTGGAAAATTAAGATTAGCTGGAAAGCGTTAAATTCTCCTTGTATAGACTACAAAATTGATAAAAGATTTATACATTTATAAAATTTATATGAATACTAGGATCAGAAGAAATCATCTTCAAAATCTTCTTGTAATGCATTAATTAATTCATTTTCATCATCTTGAGATTCATTTTTATTTGAAATTTCAGTTCTATTTGAACTTGGTGGATATCTCATTGCTTTAATACTATCATTATGTAAAGAATTAACAAAATTAATTCTTTGATTAAATTGATCTTGTGGTTGATTTGTTGAATAAATATTTTTAATTTCATTACTTTCAACATAACCTTTTTGATGATTAATTTTAGCATCAATAACTCCATCTCTTATTGATTTTGATACAATATATTCTGCTGATGATTCATTATCTAAATGTAATTTAATACATATATCTTTTAATGAAATCTTAGTATAAGATAATGAAATGATTCTAATACCTGTTTTAATAACATTTGATCTTAATCTTGTAACTAAACTATAATTATCATCTTTAATTAATAAATCATGATATTTTGTCAAAGTTTCATTAAAAATTTTCAAATCACCTAATTTAACAGCTTTTGTTATATCTTGATATGGTTTTAAAACTTTTTCAAAACCTGGTTTTTGGAAAAATGATAATTCTGGAATATCACCAGTTAATAATTCAATTAAAACATTTAATTTATATGCAGAAGTTAAAAATCCAATTGCATTTGTAGTTTGTGGAGCTTTTCTAATTGCTGTAGTAACAAAATCATGAGAATCTGAATAATTTAATTGAATTGAATTTATTTTGGCTAAATAAAAATAATATCTTGTTTCAATTGAATTTGAAACTTGTTTTGGTAATTCAATTTTTTCAATAAAATTTGAAGCTTGAGAATAATCATGAACCAAAATATAATTTCTTAATATTAAAGTTATTAAAGAACCTGAAGTTTCATCATCATGTCTTATGGTGGAAATTCTTAATGCTAATAATAATTCAGATCTAATTGAAATTAAATCATTTAATAATTCTTTTGTTCTTGAAATATAAAACCAAATTTTTGCATTAATTAAATCTAATGAACGTCTATTATGTAATTTAATCAATTTCAAGATATATTCAACATTTAATTCATCTAATTTTGATAATTCCCCCTTATCTAACAAATAAAATTGTACTAATAAATGAATTAAGAAATTAATTTCTGGTAAAATTTCACCTTCAAATTGATTTAATTCATCATTTGTTTCCAATTTACCATCAATAAATTTTAAAAGATAATTTTGATAATCATCATCAAGATATTTATTAATTAAATATTGTAAAACATCAAGATTTAATTGTTTTCTAATTGATACTAAATCTCTTAATGTTTTAAAGATATAACGTTGATCAAAAGTTTGAACAGTTTTAGAAACCAATTGGAAACCATTTTCAATTTTGGCAATTGTTAATCTGTTGACCTCTTCCGGAGTAGGTTCATTATCAATAACTATTTGTTCTTCTTGTGTCATATTTTTGGGATTGAATTGAATTGAATTGAGTTGAAGTAAATTGAAGTAAATTGAATTGAATTGTTGTGGTTTTTTGTTTTCTTTGGTGGCGAAATTCAATCGAAATCAAGAAAATTCGCGAACAAAAATATTGAGATCTTGATTATGTAATACACAAATAATCAAAGATATACTAATATTTGAATAACTCAACAATTAATGGTTTAGGTGACTTATAAATAAGTTTAGTAGGATCCTGACGGCTGTTTATACCATCATATGCTTTTTTTGTCTAAAAAACTCTTTGAATAGAGCCTAAATATGTATGATGTATTCAAATCTGCCATTCAATTGTAAGTGAAACATCGGGTCAATAACCATAGGTATAAACTATCCATTACAATAAATTTCATAAAATCAAGTATTATTATTAAATTAGCTATTTATAAGTATATGTATGTGTAGATGAGATTATAATGATCCTTCTGCTTGAGCTTTTTCCTTTTTTCTACCTTCTCTCCATTTCAAGAAAACTCTTGCAATTGGATCATTAGTTTTTGCATCAATATATTCACCATCTTTTAAATCATTTTGAGCTTGTTCATCAGTTAATTCAGGATCTCTTAGAGCAAAAGCACAACCAAGCATAACAGCACAGAAAACTAATGCAATTAAAACTTCCATTTTTTGAATATATCTATAACTTTCAATTAATGAATTACGAATATCTGAACCATATTTATATTCTTTAACAAATTTATATGGTGATTTATATGCAAATTTAGCTAAAGTTGCATTACCATATTGTTCAAAATCTTTTTCTAATCTACCTGGTAATAAATTTGTCCAAACGGCACCTGAAACAGCACTTGCAACAGCTGAACCAATTCTGAAAACAGTTAATAATAATGAAATAACACTAGCCATATGTTCATGAGATGTTGAAGCTTGAACAGTTAATGAAACTGAACCGGTATATAAACACATACCAAGACCAATAACAACTAATCCACCAATAACACCGTTTTTAGAATATTCATAACCTCTAAAATGATACATTAAACCTAAACCAACCATATATAATGAAATACCACTAAGGATAAACATTTTTAAACGACGAACATAAGCAACAACAACACCAAAGAATGGAGTCCCCACAACTGAAACAAATGATGGTAAAATATTAATTCTTGTAGCAGATTTAACTGATTGATTCATTGCAATGATTAAAACAGTATATAAATAACCTTTATACATGGTACCAATGAAATATAACAAGAATTGAATACACATAGCAGACCAAACACCACGATCTTTAACTAATTTATAAGCAGCTAATGGATAACGAGCAATATAAGATTCATAAAGACCAAAAATTGGAATCAAGACAACCCCTAAAACTAAAGGACCAATAATTTCACCTTTTGCCCATTTAGATTTAGCACCACCTGCAAGAGTTAAAGGAACCAAGATACAACCAAGCATCACTGTTAAAATTAAAATACCAGTGATATCAGTTCTCCAATATAATTCTTTTAAGAAACTCCAAAGACCTTTTGATTGATAATGAGTCTTTTGTCTCTTTAAAGCCTTCCATTCAGGTGTTTTACCAGCTTTTAATCTCATATGTAATATGACAAAGATTAATGGTAATGAAGCAACAGGGAAAATAATTGCCCACATACCAATCCCCCATGACCAATTCTTGTCTGGTCCAACAGCACTTGAAACATCACCAGAGATCCATGTATTAATAACAAATGGTAATGTAACTGAACATTTATAAAAAGTTCTCCATCTTAATGAAGAAAAATCTGAAATGATAATTGTAACAATCAAGATAACACCAACATAACCCAAGTTATAAAAAATGGAACCTGCACAAAATCTTTGAATATCATAAGCTTGAGATTGAATAACAGTACCAGCAGCATAAAGAACAACAGAGGCGATTAAGATTTCTAATCTACCAAAAACATCAGATAATCTTGCAAGAGCCATTTGTGAAGCAGCACCAACAACAGCGTTAATAACACCCACAGTGGCAATTAAAGAATGTTGACCATAATCACTTGATGCATAACCAGTATAAACATAACGAATATTTGAATCTAAACCATAACCATAACCAATTAAGAAACAACTAAAGAATAATATAGCTTTTTGTAATTTTGAATCACATTGTTTAAATAAAATTTCAGTTTTCTTGATAACAATTGATTTTGTATGAGCATAAGAATCTAAGATTGAATCATCAATATCTTCTTCATCATCTTTTGAAATGGCATCTTTATCAGATAATGAATTTTGTTTTAATTCAACATCATCAGAATGAACTGGATTCAATTCATGAACATTATCTTCAACAACTTTCTTTGTAGACATTGTTGTTTTTGTCTAATAGATTGAATTGATAATAAAGATCAAGACGGGTATAAAACATAGCTGATCAAAACCAGGATTCTTTGTTCTTTATATACTCCCTTGAGAATCAAACCCTTAATGATATCGTATATAACCACATGAAAGGGATTTACAACTGTATCAAGATGTAAGCATTCCTTTATTCTTTCAAGTTTCTTTTCCTTGGTTTTCTTTAATTCCAACCATTCATAACCGTTTAAACCAATACATTGCATGGAAATTAGCTGAACAGACAACAAATTAAATTACAATCCATAACCTCCGCAAGATACCAAGACTTTATTGAATAAAAGGCATCTAGTATTGCATGTTGTTTAATCGATTCCATCAATTACGATTGAATTTTGTATGCATGGCTGTTCTAATCAAGTAAATTTTTTTGTTAAACGCAAATCTTTTTGCTGAAAATTTTCAAAGTACGGAAATTTAATTAAGCTTAATATTTATCACCGCTTTAAAAGAACCGTTAAGAAGAGCAACTGTATTGGAAACATGGTCTTTAAGAACAAAGAGGTATTCAAGTAGACACGGATTGGAATGTAGTAGTCCATACTTAGTAAATATCTTTTCAAGTGTAGAAATCCCTTAGGTATAGAAGGTCTCAAAGTCTCCAAAGCATCTAGATTCAAAGGCATTTATACCCATTACTCAACGGTGATATAAAAAGAAACATGGTCATTACTGAACTACTGAACAGCCAAGTTCAATTAACTAGTATTACTGTTTTAATGTTTTAATAATCGTATGAATTTGGGTGTTTCAAGATAATTACTGTCTAAGGCCACTGGGGGTAAGTCTTGACTGTACTAATCTTTGGTATTTTTAACAGTGGACCCTGGTGAACCCTGGTGAACCCTTACACTAGCCACTCTCTTTAGGACCTCCGACCCATAATATACTCAAGTCTCATACTCTCAATCACCGAAACAGCTCTTAGGCACAGCAGCTCATGATGCTTAGGAATATGCTCACTAGCTGCTTAATTGAATTTAAAACCGTTGAGTGTTTTGTTCTTTTGCGGATGTTTAATGCACCGTTGTTATGATGGATATTTGTGGGATTCGATTAAATTTGAGTTTTGAACATTGGAATTACCCTTTTGGGGTTTGTATTACGTCTTTGCATATATAATACTATAAAATTAATCAAAGAATAATCTTGGAAACAATAGTTCAAAGACCCTTGGACCAATAAACAGTGGAATAATTCATATTATATATTAAAAAAAGCTTAAATATGGTGTATAAAGAAGTACCTCAATTGTCTTGGTACAGCTCACTTAACTGGTTTATCTTTCTTTATCCATTTCAATATCAAATCTGCAATTGGATCACTACTTTTAGTATTAATCAATTCATCATCACTTAAATCATTTTGTGCTTGTTCATCAATTAATTCAGGATCTCTTAATAAAAAGGCAAATATTAACATTAATGAACAAAATATCAAAGCTATAGTAATTTCCATCTTTTGAATATATCTATAACTTTCAATCATTGCCATTCTAATTTGTGAACCATATGGATATTCCACAATAAATTCATATGGTGAAAAATATGCAAATGTTGATAATGTTGAATTCCCAAATTTTGATAAATCAGATTCTAATCTCTTAGGTAATAAATTTGACCAAATAGCTCCAGAGACTGCACTACCACATCCTGAACCAATTCTGAAAACTGTATATAATAATGAAATAACCGTAGCCATATTATCATGATTTGTTGATGCTTGAACAGTTAATGAAACAGGTCCAGTATACATAGTCATACCAATTCCCATAACAACCATTGCACCAATAACTCCATTCTTGGAAGATTCATAACCTCTAAAATGATATAATAAACCTAATCCTGTTAAAAATAATGAAATACCACACAAGATAAACAATTTTAAACGACGAACATATGCAACAATAACACCAAATAATGGTGACCAAACAACAGAGACAAATGATGATATAATGGCAATTCTTGTTGCTGATTTAATTGATTGATTCATTGCAACAACTAGTACTGTATATAAATAACCACCATATATGGATCCCATAAAATTTAACAAAAAAGTTATAATTAATGCTGACCAAACTCCACGATCTTTAATTAATTTATATGATGCCATTGGATAACGTGCAATATATGTTTCATATGCACCAAATATTGGAATTAAGACGACACCAAGAACTAAAGGACCAATAATTTCACCTTGGGCCCATTTTGATGTAACACCACCTGCAACTGTTAAAGGAACCAATATACAACCTAACAAAACAGTTAATAACAAGATACCCATAATATCTAATCTCCAATATAATTCAATTAAAAAACTCCAAATCCCATGTGATTGATAAAATGTCTTTTGTTGTTTAACAATTTTCCATTCTTTTGTTTTACCAGCTTTTAATCTCATATGTAAAATACACAAAACAAATGGTAATGCAGATAATGGGAATATAAAAGCCCACATACCAATCCCCCATGACCAATTTTCTAAAGGGTTAACAGCTTCAGTTATATCCCCTGAGATCCATGTATTAATAATAAATGGTAATGTTGTGGTACATTGATACAAAGATCTCCATCTTAAAGTGGAAAAATCTGCAATGATTAAAGTAACAACTAATAACACACCAACATAACCCAAATTATAAAAAACTGAACCTGCACAAAATCTTTGAATATCATAAGCTTGTGATTGTATAATCGTACCCATTGTATAAAAAACAATTGAAACAATTAATAATTCTAAACGACCAAATACATCTGATAATCTGGCAATAACTAATTGTGAAGCACCTCCAATAACTGCATTAATAACACCCACGGTGGAGATTAATGAATGAGTACCATATGCACTTTGAGCATATCCTGTATAAACATAACGAATGTTGGAATCAAGACCATATCCATAACCGATTAAAAAAGCACTGAATAATAATAAACTTCTATACCAAATTGAATTATATTGTTTTGCTAAGATCTCAGTTTTTTTCAAGACAATAGACTTTGTTCCTGAATATTCATCAAGGATTTTTTCAATTGATTCTTTATCTTCATGGCTTTGGACATCATGAGATGCTAATTTTTCAATATCATCATCTTGTGAATATTGCTTGTTTAATTCATTTGAAGTTATTTCATGAATTGTATTTTTTATTGGGTCAGTTTTATCATTTGATGTTGAAGTCATGTTGATCAAATTGATAATCTTGATTATCTAAAAAATCTAATGTATTTAAGCTTAATCAGATCCACAGAGAACTAAAGTTATATTTATATGAAATATTCTTGGGGTTTACTTTTGAAAGTTTTCAGCTGATTAAGGGTCTTAAACTAACGTTGGTTGCATTGGAATATACAGTTGCATAACCAGAAACCCGTTTGGAACAAATCATGATACTTCAAACCAAATAAGAGATGTCCACCCTTGTTTCTTTTGAACTGATAAACCATAATCATTTAATCAATGATCAACAGCAATAGGATCAATGTATCTAGTCTAGCATGTAATTAATAACAGGCAATGTCTATCACTTGAGTACTGAAAGACCCTCAGATGCGTGATTATAGGGTTTTCAATCTTCACATGGATCTAGTCAATATGAACCCACAATTAAGAACTCATCTCTAATGAATCTTATTCGTTCAACAATAAGCAACCACAATTAACCAATACCCAACCGTAAACTCAACCTCCAGGACTCCTAGAGCGGACCCAAACCATACCATAATCGAACAACGTCTTTCAAGTAGCAAACCTTCAAACCAAGTTAATTATTCTCATATAAAGGTATTGTTTTTGTTAAGCTACTGTAATTGAAGACAATATAAATTTCTTAATTTGGTGATAAACTCGTTCAACCCGTTTTACACGTGTAAAATTGACAGAATTTAACAAGAATTTATCAATTTATACATAATTTATTGTGTTTTTTGAAGAGTTTTAAGGGTTTAAGATCTTGGAAAAAGGGTGGAATGTTTGTTTTAGATTGTGAGAGTGGTGTTTTGAGGGAGGTAAAGCTGGTGGTTGAATTAAGTTGTTGATTGTTTTGGATATAAATCTTTGATGTGTTATACTAACGTACTAACATACACGGATTGATGTTCTGGATTTGGTAAAAAGCGATCACTGGTAATGTATAGACATTTACGAAGAAACGTTAAGAACTTACATGAATATATTACGACGATGAGACGATGTTTTCGACGATGATCTCACGGTTTTAATTAAGCTTAAATAAGGCCTTACGGTACTATAGGTGTTCATAAAAAAATCATATTCATTGAATCAATTACTTATTAACTGTACTGTATTGTATTATATATATACTTATATATCTTTTAATCAATTCTTTTTCGATCTAAATCTTTTAACAAAACCAACAATTGGATCACCACCTTTTGTATAAACTAATTCACCTTCATCTAAATTATTATGAGCTTGTTCATCAGTTAATTCTGGATCTCTTAAAAAGAATGCAAATCCAATTAAAGTTGCACAGAAAACCAAGGCAATAATAGTTTCCATTCTTTGAACTTCTTTATAAGCTTCAATAACAGCAGTTCTAATTGGTGTACCATATGGATAATCAACTATAAATTCATAAGGTTTAGCGTATGCATACGTAACTAATGTTTGATTATTATAAGGACTTAAACGTCTTGCTAATTTACCTGGTAAAGTATTTTGCCAAACTGCCCCTGAAACTGCATTACCAACTGCAGAACCAACTCTATAAGTTGTATATAAAATAGCTGTAACTGTAGCCATATTATCATGTGAAGTAACAGCTTGAACTGAAACAGTATTTGGATATGAATACATAGTATTACCAAGACCAATAACAACTAATGCACCAATAACACCATTTTTAGCATATTCATAACCTCTATAATGATATAATAAACCAAGTCCTAATAAATATAATGAACAACCTAATATAATAAAAGCTTTTAATCTTCTAACCATTTTAACTATATAAGCAAATGGTAATGACCAAACAGTTGATGTAAATGTTGAAACTGATGCAATTCTTGTTGCAGATGTAACAGATTGATTCATACCAACAATTAAAATGGTATATAAATAATCATTATACATATAAAACACAAAATCAAACATGAATGAAATTGCAATTGCAGCCCAAACACCACGATCTTTTAATAATTTAAATGGAACCATTGGATATTTAGCAACAAATGATTCATAAAGAATGAAAATTGGGAATAATACAAACCCTAAAACTAATGGACCAATAATTTTACCAGTTTTCCATTTTGATTGAATACCACCAGCAAGTGTTAAAGGAACTAATAAACAACCAATTGAAATTGTGAAAATTAAAACACCCATAATATCAACTCTCCAATATAATTCTCTTAAAAAGCTAACTAAACCATGTGATTGATAGAAAGTTTTCTGTTGTTTTATAGCTTTCCATTCTGCAGTTTTACCAGCTTTCCATCTCATATGAACAATACATCCAACAAATGGTAAAGCTGATAATGGGAAAATAAAAGCCCACATACCAATCCCCCATGACCAATGTTTAATTGGACCAACTGCACTTGTAACATTACCTGAAATCCAAGTATTAATAATAAAAGGTAAAGCTGGAACAAATGAATAAAATAATCTCCATCTTAATGAAGAAAAATCTGATAAAATAAATAACACAACAATTAGCACACCAACATAACCCAAGTTATAAAAAACTGCACCTGCACAATAATTTTGAATATTAAAAGCTTGTGATTGAATAATTGTACCAATAACATAAAAAAAAATTGCCACAATTAAAAGTTCTAAACGACCAAAAATATCAGATAATCTAGCATAAGCAATTTGTGAAGCTGCACCAATAACTGCATTAATAACACCAATTGTAGCAATCATTGAATGTTCACCATATGAAGAAGTTGCATAACCTGTATAAACTGAACGAATTTGTGAATCTAAACCATAACCATAACCAATTAAAAATGCACTAAATAATAATAAAATTCTATACCAAATTGTATTATATTGTTGAGCTAAAATTTCAGTTTTTTTCAATGCAATTGATTTAGTTAAAGCATAATCATCAATTGCTTTTGAATCAACACCATCTAAACTATCATTACCTTTTAATCCTGATGATTGATTTTCTTCATCTGATAATCTATTTGCATTAGCATCATTTAATTCATAAACATTATCAGTTGTTGAACCTTGACGGCCAACTTTTTCAGTTCCACTTGACATGATTCTTCAAATCAATTGAATTGTATGAACCTAGGAGACTAAACAACTGTATGAGTGTGTATAAACTTGTTGTTAAATTAGTATGTTGCTAATTTACTTTCATTTATACTCATGGGGTATTCAGAAGAGGTGTTAAATTTTTTTTTTTCTATCATGCTAAATAGACTAATTTATGATCATCGTTTCTTTTCAAATTGTCTGGATGTTCTTTATTAAAATATGCATTATGATCAGTGATGTTTTTAGCCTTTAAGCTTGTAGCTGGAAATGAAAGTGCCTTCTTCAAACTTCAACTCAATTGATAACTTTGACACAATTTTCAGCCTGATGGGAAAACATCAAGATTCAACACTTCTTGCCCCCCTGCAAAAACTTAGCACTTACCGTTTAAACGCACCTGTTGAACTAAAGCCTAATTATTTTCTTGAACTGCAGTGCATAAGAAACTTTTCTCAAGATAAATTTGAACAAGTTTTCAACAGGAATTTAATCAAAGATACTGTAAAATGGGCATCAATTTTGTCAATTCCATCTCGTGTATTTTTGCAGATCAAATGTAATGGATTTCCCAATCCGTCTAAATTTCCACAATCACCGTTCTGTACTTGTGCATATTTTGGAATTTGCACTTAAAAAATTCGTAGA